>NC_136073.1:174189846-174424165 GCF_964261635.1 Lissotriton helveticus
TCTTTAAATCCAAAAATATATTTTATATGTTTATGAATAATTTTTTTTTTTAAATATTTTTTTTTCTTCGTTCCCGCTTCGCGAATCGGGAAGCTTCCCGTTAGCTGACCTTGATGCCGCGAAATAGACCGCGAGCCGGTAAACGTTTCTTTACCGCAACTGCCGCGTTAGAAAACAACATCGTGACGCCTCCCGTCCGCATGACGTTTCGCGTTGTCGCGTGATACGTCATATGACGTGCTACGTTAGCGAACTCGTACGCTTACCGAGTCGCAAAGCACAGGTTTCTGGAAGCAAACCGGGAGGCCCTGCAAAGCGCGTAACGTAAACACAGCAGGTCATGTGACTTGGTAATAACACTTTTCATTGGTTCATTTCACTTTCGGTTTCCTAATGATGTAAGACTAGGTCATATGATCTAAAATGAACACTTTTCATTGGTTGAGAACTATTTTTTTTCCCAAATGGTGAAAATCCCTCCTTCTTTCCTCACTCTGACTTTCATCATTGTGAGAGAAAGACCCTTTGTTACCAGTGAGCAATGGCTTCTTTACTAGCTTCAGCTGGTGCTTCCCCACCACCTCCACCACATCCAAGGAAGAGTGGACCACCTGCTAAAGTTATAATTCAGCAAGAAGAGGAAGAAGAGGAACAGGACGACCTAGATAATCTCCCTATTATGGCCAGAAGATCTGTTGTACCGGAAGTAACGGGACCAGAGGGCAGGGAGATGGTGCCAAATATACAAACGAGATTTCGTGAAGTAAAACAAGTCTGCGTACATTGCAGTGGAATCATTTGCTACGCAGAAAGTAGCATCACTCTGATCAACAGAGCTATTAACAATCATGCTCATGTTTGTCCGAAACTCACCAAACAATAAATTCTTTTTTTTGTTTTCTTCCTCCTGTTGAGCCCTTTACAATGAATCGTTTTCGTTGCCCCCTCCGAAAAAAAAACAAAAAAAATATAAAACTGTTCAGAAAAATTCAAAAAAAGTAAAAAAAATGTTCAGAAAAATAATAAAAAAAATATAAAACAACAAAAACAATTTTAAAAAAAGTTCTTTTCAGAACTACCTCCCCGTTATAAAAAAATTGGTACAATATTTGCAACTGTGCCAACCTCTATTTCTCTTAGTTCGCTTCCCAGTTCGCTCCCCGGTACGCGAACCGGAAGCGAACCAAAAAATTTTTTTTTATAAAAAAGAACAGTAAGTATAAGGGAAGGAAACAGACAGTTATGTTAAAAGAAAGACAGCTATAGGGGAGTAAACTAGAGATACTATTACCCGTAATCCACTGCTGATGATGTCACATATTACATCATTCATGACATGCTCAGTGACATCATCAGCAGAGGATTGCGGGTAACAGTATCCCTAGTTTATTCCCTATAGCTGTGTTTCTTTTAACATAACTGTCTGTTTCCTTCCCTTATACTTACTGTTCTTTTAAAAAAATTTTTTTTAGATCTGTCAGAAACAGTGAAAGTAATGAAATATAAAAGACTACGTAGAATATGAGCACTGTATGCAACAACTTTGACACTGACAGAAGCCTCACCTTCTCCATGCCTCCTACACAGTTCTACATGTACATCATAAATGCAAACAGAACAGAATTAATTATACATGTTAAATGGTTTATTTTTGCTGTTCTCAGAATGTATCAAATTTCACTAAAACAGTGACTTGAAGGTATTCATCATATAACAGCGGGGAAAAAAAAACACAATCAAAATGATTGTGTTTAAAAAACCCATACATTACAAATCAGAATTCAGAACTCCTTAAAGTTAACTTACTTTCCATGACGGCCAAGGATGTCCTATGAACAGCTTACACTCTGTTGTGCTGTTATTACTTTCAACCCGCCACTTTCTGAAAGAAAACCTCCATCGTTTTCAAAAACATGTTACATACAATAAATGACTTCTCGCTCTCTACCACACGATTCCACAAGGCCAAATCGTGTCAGAGCCATGTATAACTCTTGGATTTCTTGTAAGCCAATCCCGTCTTTTCGCATTTCCGCAACTTTCAGAATTAAAATGTTGAAGATCATTTACACAATCCTGGACTAGTAATATCTTCCCCTTCTTGCTCAATCATGTTCTACATTTCCTATCACACTGATACTGCTTACTATGAAGCAGACTTACACTACCTTTATGACTAGTACAATTATTTAATTCTCTACATCACTTTTAATCACAAAGCAATGTAAAACAGTAGACAGCATTGCAGACTTACATTCCCTCTACTCCATGTTTTGATTCGCTGCTTCAATTAGCTTATAAAAAGAAATAGTTTTTCTGAACTCATTCAAAGTGCAGTTATTTTTCCATGACGTCCAGTCTTATGGTTAGAAGTTATGTCTCTGTACTACACTTATCCTCAAGGCCAAATAGTGTAGGAGCCATAAGAACTTCTTGAAATTCCTCAGAGCACATCCCGAGATTCTTTCCCTAAAATTTTGGTTTTAAAAACACCAGGTAAGAGTTTTTAAGGTCATATGGCAATTTTTTTTTGAAAATTAAAACAGAATCATTGCAGAATGACCAGCCATTTCTACACTTTAAATAAGCTGTATAATGTCCTGATGTTATTGAAGGACCATCATGATATATAATTGCTACAGTTACAAAAGTCCTTCCTGATATTGACAACTGTGAAGCCACAAAATTTTTAATTAAAGTTGTCAATTTTGTTCCATCAGGCCTACATCGTTGGAACATTAAAATGACATACTGGCCATATGTTCGTATAAATAAAGTGGACATCATTTCAGATTTACATTGGCTACACTCCATGTTGTGATCAGCTGCTTTTACTAGCTTATTAAAAGAGACTGATTTACTGTCTGGCAAAGTTAAATATATAAATCTTTCTGAGTCTACACTAGTAGTAGCTGATACCCTACAGTTCTCGCAGTCATGCTGCCATTGATAAGAAAGCCCAAACAGGTGATCTACATCTACACCTTCATCATGCAATACATCAAGCATATACATTAAAAACTCCTGACAATCTTGCTGACTATTTTGAGAGAATTGTGTTTGGCCTGAACATCTGTCTAACAGATTTCGAATTTCAGACACACTTTCTATGTTTGTTCTATCAGTGCTACATTTCTCTAACACAGAATTTAACAAACTGCAAAATCTTTGATCCGAATTGACCACAATCTGTTCTTTTAAAGTTTCTAGAGAAAAGACAACATTAACCACTACATTAGCATAGCAGTTGACACCAGAACTGTTTTCAAATTGAAAACCAACAACATCTTCAACAGAATCCTTTTTGTTTCTGCTTATAATTTCAGGTTCATCAACTTTTCGTCTTTTTGCTACAACCTCCCCAGTATTGGTCACATTTCTTCGTTTCCGGCCTACCACACGTTTCTCAAACAAAGGATACTGAGGCAAATGTGGCGCATACTCTCTTCTCAACCTATTGTATTCCTTAACACAATCTAGATCCGCACAAATGTTTGTGACATCACACTCAATCAAGTACAATCCCGATAAAGTCCTAACTCGTGACAATGCCACATATGCCATACCCTCCTTGAACACAGAACTGCCAATATTCACCAATGCACAGTCTACACTTAAACCTTGCGATTTATGGATTGTCACCGCATATGCCAAGCAAACAGGAAACTGCTTACGACGAACATATAAGTCTTTTACAAGCAAAAATCTAGCAGAACAACGAGCAATTAGCTGTACTTCCTCAATGCCATCAAATTTAATTTTTAAAAATTCAATTCCATCTCTATTTCTGTATTTCACAAAATCAACAACATTACCCATTGATCCATTTACCAGACCTCTTTCAACATGTAAATTCCTTCTTAAAATTATACGGCAGTTCAAGCACACATTCAGAGTCTTTTCAAAACCCGCAGTTTTAGATATACTCTTCTCTAATGAATCCAATTTTGTTTTCAGATTCTCAGACAAAATAATTGTTGATCCCATATGCTCTACTCTGTCAATAGCTTCCAATTTCACAATCTCTTGCTTTTCTAAATGCAACATTTTGTTGTTGAATTTGGCACATTCTGCAAGAGTTGGCATCAAACATATTCCAGATTTTTTCTCAGTAACTTTCTGAAAAATATTCTCAGGCACAACATCTTCGTCTGGATATAAATTTGTCAGTAATCGTGCATGTAAAGCTTCTTTCCCATGCTCGGTCACTTTTCCAATTCTAACATCTTGTAGAATAGTCTTGTAAACTTCATCCTTTGCCTGACGCATATTTTCATGCAGTTCAGCATAATTGAAGTTTAACCATATATTGACGTTGCCAATACTCCCTAAGCACTTCCTGGTATCTTCATGCGTGAGCATTTTGAACACAGGTTGCCCTTTCACTGGTGTCAGCTGCAGAAGATCTCCAAAAACAATGATGTGTTTGCCACCAAATAACACATCATACTCTGTTTTGAGAACTTCTTGCATTCTCAAATGCACAAAGGCAAGCATAACATTGGAAACCATGCTTACTTCGTCAATGATAAGAAGTTTCATTTTCCTCAAGACTCTTGAAACTTCAAAACAAGCATCTCCAGATAGCTTGTGATATTCTAATTTGTTGTCATGCTCCACTGGCAGCATCAGTAAACGATGTAAAGTAATCCCTTTAATGTTATGTGCTGCCAGTCCAGTTGGAGCGGTGACAACACAAGACAGCGATGACTCTGTCCTTTCCTGCAAATAACATGAAATTGCTTTAATAAGGAAACTTTTTCCAGTTCCCGCTTCTCCACTCACGTACAGTCGGACAGGCTTCAACGACGTACATGAGCACTCTTTCTTATCATGACTTAATCCATGATCAATTTGCATGGTAAGTTCGTCATATATTTTCCTCTGCTCAACGTTGAGTTGTCTTTCCAACTCTTCTAAGTTAACCGCATCCTCCTGAGCATGTGCCATGGCTCTTTCCACTTCATTCATAGCAGTGGCAGCTTCATTTTCGATAAGAGGTCCTCCTAGTGGATCCTGACTCAATGAAGCAGAACTCTGACTGTCCTGAGAACTGTCTCTGGCAATCTCGGCTGCAATCGTTGCTTCCTGCTCAATTTCCACATTCAACATTTCTACATATTTGGGAAAAGCAGGACATTCTATGGTCTCCTTGGCAGCATTGAAAGAGTCTTCGTAACAGAGGAAATCTCCAAGCAGTTCCTCTTCTGCACGCCAAGGCTTAAAAAGTTGCAAAAGTGCTAAATAGAAAAACTCCTTTTTTTCAGGAGATTCGCCACTCAATTTTCGATGGTTTATCAAGTGGCATTTTCTTTGCTTGACCAGACATCCCTCACTTCCTATTACAGCATACACTCCTTTCTCAGTATCTTCTTTGATGTTCCTCTTGAATATGTAATTTTGCAGAACCTCATACAGACAAACATTCTCGAGGTGACTGCTTCGATTTGGATAATATGTATCCAACATGTTGCTCTTCAAAATGTCGGTACTGTTTGGCTCCTTTTCCGCCAAATACTCAATTTCCCGCACAGGTTTCAGAACTCGATTACGCGTTGCAGCAAGACCAACACTCGCCCAAACGATACTCCTGGACTTGGCATAGAGACTTGCTGAAGACAACCGGTCAGAACATTCGTAAGCTCCGATTTCTCGATGCGACAACATCTTCAGACTGAAACTGTACAACTTCTTGCTGAGGCTCTTTTCATGGGAAATGTCCTCCCACATATCCTTCAATTCTGTCTTCTCTTTTTTGGTGATGTAAGATGTCACATACCTAGCCACAGCCATACAGTTATCAGCCACAAACTGTATATCCATGTTAGCATTCCACATGGACAAAATCACCGGGTTGTAGTCGTTGATGTACTTAGACTCTTCGTTCCTCTTCAAATTGTATGTGTTTTTAGGTGATTTCTTCATCACATTATGTCGCAGCGAAGACATCAAACTGTTCACTCTTCCTTTAGAAATCACCGATCGTGGAAAGCCGAAACGACATTTGGTGTAGAACTTGTCTTTGTTCCGGAATTTACGACGACAGTACTTTCCACATCGATGGCTTTGGAAACGTAGAACTTTTTCTCTTAGGCTTTTTTTCTCCTTTGCGTTTGGAACAGCACACGTAGAATACTGTTCTATGAAACTCATCACTGAGTCGTCTGCATCCGTTCCAAATTTAGGTGCATCCTTGATCCACAGCAACATATGTATATGAGGAGCACCTCTTGCTTGGTACTCCTTCCTCCAGAAGAAATCCAACACCTCTCCAAGAGGTGGATTCTTCTTATTCATGATGAAAGACATCATACCTTCAAATCTATGATTGAAGTACCTACATACATTGACTGGATCCAAAGAGCACAGTTCTCCGGGTGTCTTGAATTCGATGTTTTCTACATTAGCATTTGCCTCTCGTAGAAATTCAAGTAAGTCTTCCCAGCCATACTCAGCACAGCTCAAAGTGAGGAACCATGTGGGAGTTCCTAAGTTCCTCAGCATACATTTTAAATCACCATGACGACGGTACCAGTACTCATTAGTACCACGCTGACACGCCATGAGATTAATCAGGTGAGAATCCAAAATGCTGTCTTGGACATTGACTTTATCCATAAAGTCACTTGCCGAGATGTTTTGCATGTGTATACCACTTTTCAAGATGTGGTTCACTGCAAATGACAGTCCAGACAGATCGCTTTCAAACAGGAGATGAAACAAATAAGGAATGCATTGTCGAAACCTAGGATCTCCTGCATACAATCGCAAAGTCCGGTATTCAGAAGCAGGAATTTGATGAGGTCGCTCATCATATCTTCCTCCCTGACCTGTTGGAAAAAGCTGTGGGAAACACCGAGCTTCCAAACTTTCCTCCCAAACACTAATGGGACTCCCTTTCGCTTGTTTCATTTGAAACAACTCAATAGCATTCCCCATGACTTCCTTGGAATGCAAAGGATGAACACTATAATGTTCATATATTTCTTCACTAGTACAGGGTTCTACTTTCTCAATTTGACCAGCACACAAATCGCTATCCTCTTCCTCACTTACTTCCTCTTCTGCAACATATACATTTTTATAGTATTTATTATATTTTTTCAAATACAATGTTGCCCTTTTGACTTTCCTAACATCTACTAAATCTTGCCATATTTTCTTATTCTTTGTCGGAACCCCATTAACTAAGATAACCAGAGGTTCCTCTTCCACTTTTTCTACTCCAATTGTGTTAATGTTTTTCTTCAAATCTAGAGGCAAATAAACAACTCTTCCCTTTAATCCTCTCTGTAAATCTGATGGAGGCAATTTCCCTGTCTTTGGCTCCATTCTTACAATAGCCTGAAAGGGATGGATACTTTGAATCAAAATAGATTCATAAGTATTTAAATCCTTCAATTCAGAAGGAATTTCAACCAATTCCAGATTATTATGAACTGCTCTAGCAGGCATCTGGTTTTGATTTAATTTGTTACAACAATAAGTACACACACGTTGATCCAATCCCAAATCAAAACAATTTTCTACCATCAAGTATGTTGTAAAATCCTTCCATTCACTATTATTTTCCCTTTCACTTTTTCCATATAAATCCACTAACTTAGTCTGATTCTTATAATAAGTGCGTCGACAACACACACAAGTGAAATTTGGCCTCTCACTTGATTTCACCTCAAACGTCGCAATTTCCCTCTGGAAATTATCTGTACTGGAAACCTGTACACTATCTTCCACATTACTCTCTTCTTCTTGGTCAATTTCAACATTCTCCTCTTTACTTCCAAAGTAACAAAACTCAATTTCTTCACATATATTTTTCACATCTATTTCAGAACCATGCAAAAGAGCAGCGCATAATTGTTTTAGCATAATTGCTGGACTCTTAGCATAATACAACATTCTAACTAATTTCCTCACTTTATTATGATGCACTGCTAGCATCCTGAAATGATGAAAAACACTCTGGCATACTCTCCTGGAAAGACAAGCCAGTGAATGACCATGCAAACCTATCACTTCTCTCACTCTGCAAGGATCTAATTCTTGCAACAACTTCATTTTCTGCTTCAAACTTTTCTTACTAAATGACCGTATAAAATCACAAAGCAAATTGATGGAATCCTGTCGTACACTGCAAATACTACTACACTTCCAGGTGTACACAGGACCCTTAGGACGTCTCCCTAAAACCTCATTACCTAACACCTCTTCTATCTCTGTTCTCACAAGTTTTTCTTTTTCAACTGGACAACCATCTTTCACTTCATAAGCTCGACCACTGGTGTCAACTGCATGCACCAAATCATTATCCTGGAAATAACTCTCCTCATTAAAAAATGCCTCAGAGCTTGAACTATGCATCCATTCTCCAGAAAAAACTTCACAAAAATTACTACGATTAACTATTCTCTTCCATCTACTATTTCTTTTGAAATCATAAATTACCTTGTTTAGCTTCCTAATTCTATTGATTGTCAAAATAAATAACTTACGTTTAATTTCAAAGGCCTGATCAATAACTTTCTCAACTATTTTTTTTCTCTTATAAAAAACCACTTTCTGCTGACCTTTCTTAATATTTTTTAACAAATTCCCAATTATCCTGTTGCGGAACATTCGTTTACGAATATCCCTAAACTGTTGTTTCCTTCTACTTTCATGCATAGAGTTATCTCTTACTCTAGCAGTAACATTTCTCATTGGCCTTTCCTTACCATTTGAATTCGGTCTCCTTTTCTGGAGTGAAACATTTTCTGTAGTAATATTTTTTTTACTACACGTATTTCTTATGACTGTTTTTCGACTCTTACCCGGTGCTTTCTTGGTGACTTGACAAATCTTTTTGTTAGAGGACTGCTGCAATATTCCATGCTCCTGCTGTCTTTGACGTTTTCCAGCCTTTCTTACTCTTTCTTTGCTAGGCATCCTAAAATCTTGAAATAATGTGCAGTTGAATCTGTGGTAAAATATAATAAAAAATGTTATTAACCACTATTACCCAACAGTAAATTAATAACAGTCATCAAAAACTTAACACACTACTTAAGTATATAATATACTGAAGCCTATCTTCAATTTTTCACTGAACAGGACTCATCTCTTCTTAACCTTGGATAAACCTCACCTACTCTGTGTCCCCTGCACATAATTAAATGTAAAGGGGCAGATTTATATTAACTAGCACATCCCCAGGGATGCACCAGTTAACGTGCACCGCTGCTCTGCCACCCACGGTGTGCCGCATTTACAATCAGATAGGACAAAGCTACATCAAAACCCTGCGCCTGCTTGAAGCAGGCATAGATCTTGACGCAGGTAGGCTGAAAGCTAAAGCAACAACTAAGTGTTGTGTGCAGAAGTTACAAAAAAGGAAAAATGGCGTTTAAACCAGTAATGAGACCATGCTAACGTAATACAGAGTAAAAATATCCAGGATCTACATCAGTTTGGGGTTCACGAACCTGGCAGGTACAAGGCACTGAGGCTTTCCACCGTGCATGTCTCATCCCAAAACATATGTTGTTTGTGAATGAAACAATTTCCCAGACCAAATGCTTTGGATTGGCTACTTCTAAAAAATTAAACACCCCTACTATCCCGGAGTTAGAGGAATACGATGGTTGGAGTAATTTTACTCGTTGTCTATTAAAGATTTACAGGCCCTACTCCGTAATTCTTCCTTTAACATTTCCAGTATAAATCCAAAAGGTTGACTGCTTTGGCAACGTGCCTTATCCACGGTTTAATAACGCTGCCTTTTGCTTTATATAAGTTTTCAAATTGTATGAAATATATACCAATAGGTCGTTATTAACCTTTAGGTAGTGGTTTTCTTCATCAAGTCTGGTCGCTTCCATACACATACAGATTTTCAAAGATGATCAAGAACTTTATCTGAATGGAGAGGAATGCACTGAGACGCCAGATCATTCACTAATGTGTAGGCACAGACAGTTACACGGTTCATGCAACAAACACCGACCAAATATGGCTTGCGTGTTGCAAGGCACGCCAGTTCCTGCTATCATCCCCACGTTCAAGTTCTTGGAAAATGGTAGTTATTTGATGCTCAATAATGAAGATTGTTCTGGGTTAATTAAAAGTATTCATTTTATCGTAACAGTAAATGAACGGGTTATTTGCTGCACAAATGTTCTATTTCCTCCCACACATGAACATAGGGAGTTTTCAATCTGGCCACAAATACCAACCTTGGGAGCACATTTCAACAGCATGGCAAGAATAAGAGCTCTTTTGTCTCAGAGAGAGGTGGCCTTGAGTTCGGCCCGTGAAACTTTCGTGCTTCACATAGCGAACACCCGTACAGAGGTGCAGACCCTTTTAAATACAGATTCGACTTTGCATTTCAGCAAGATTACCCATTCATTTCCATGCAGCAGGAGGCCCATAGGAATGAAGGTGCAATTTGCGATTAGCAATTACCTCATCGCAAATTACGAATTTTTCCGACGGTGCAGGGGTATCTCAAGAACACCCTGCTGCACCCCTGAAAAAAAAATTTGGGGTCATATGGCGCACATAAATTTTGAAAACATTCCTTTACCTCAAAAACGATTTTCAACTCATAATTTGAAAACACTGCACATGGGGAAATGACTTAAAATGTCCTTAAGACACATAAAAGCATTTTTTGATTGCCTTTGCAGCATGTTTCAGTCACCTTTAACATGCCTATGTAACGGAAACATTCAAAATCTAAATTTGCCATGCACAGGTGGGAGCATATTTACAAGCAATTTGCTCCACAGACAAACTTCTTACATTGAAATGGGAAAGACTCTCAATTACCTTATAAAGAAGCAGACACCATTATGTCCTTCTCATCAATATTAAAACCATTGCTTTTTCTCAAAAACGATTTACAAGTCATAATTTGAAAACACTCCACAGCTCCTATGCACATAAAAGCCCTGTCAGTACTAATACTTCACATTTTCTCCAATTACAATTTCTCAAACAAACAAAATCTATTTGTGAAACACTTGAGACAAAGCAACATTTGAAAAACACAACTTTCTTCATAATTTTCTCCTTAAAGCACACTATTTTCTATCTAAATTAAAGAAATTTTTTCTCACCTTAGCAAGTACTTTGAGTTTCAAAACAGTCTCAGAAACACACCAATTTGTCTTCAGCAGAGCAAAAGGTATGCACTCCAGAGTCTGCAGCTATCAAAAGCACAGAAATGCTGTAATTCCTCACACAGATCTCTCATGTCACCCAATCAAAACTCTTCCCTCACTTTTTTTCAAAGCAAAACCCTTCCCCCCTCTGCCCCCTCTCTGCTTTTTCTGCATAGCAACCACCTCTTGCAAGACCTCTCACACAACAATGTTGCAATTGAACTCTGAACTCTCAGTGCACCTGCATATCCAAAGCATTCTTTCATTTAATGATTTTTTCTTCGCCACTCAAAATACATCTTTCAACGAACTCATCCATGCACACTAACTTTCTGTTTTCAGCAATCAAAATCCACCAATCACTCTTACTGCTTCATTAACACAGAAACTCCTCAGTTTTTTTCATTTTACACTCTCATTTTTTCAACTGCCATTTCATTGCCACACTTCATCTGACTGCAGGAGAACCTTCTCTCGCCATGTTTTCTGTCTGGATTGTTGGACATAGCTACATCTATTGGGCTCAAAGGTACGCTGAAAACAGGAATTTACCTAACCTCAATTTACAAGATGTGGAAATTAAGTGGTTTGGCCACAGAGGATTAAAATGTCACCAATTGATACCATTGGTGAAAACCTTTATGCATTTGCCAAAACCTGACCTGTTAATTGTGCACTGTGGAGGTAATGATTTGGGCACTTTGACTGGGGTAGGTCTGGAAATGCTTTTAAAGGACACCTTTGAGCAATTGATGGCACTTTTTCCTCAGACTGCCTTGGTATATTCAAATATATGCCAAAGACAGAAATGGAGGTGGTCGAACCAATTTTGTCCACAAATTGAGAAATCGAGGAAGCATGTAAACAAATCTGTTTCAGCTTACATGAGAGACCATGGAATGGGCTCCCTGTACAACAATAACTTGCGTTACTACATGCAAGATATCTACAGAGGAGATGGAGTTCACTTCTCAGATGAGGGCAACAGAGTTTTCACTCTGAATTTAAGAATGTGCATTGGTACCTACTTATAAGTACCTAAATGTACCATAAACCCAAAAGCTCTTCTCAGAGCTACCCTACATCTGATCACTCACAATTATTATTGTACTCTAACTTTTTTCACTAATTTTCAAGAAAGTACGCTCCCCAGAACGCTTCCCGGTTCGCGAACCGAGCGCACTCCACGCAAAAAAACTAAAAAAACGGTATATATTTTTTTGCCCTGCGAGAACCTTTCAAAGCCTCCACATCAAACCTAGGGGGTCAGGGACGATCTACTATGCCCCCTTATGGTCATTTGCCCCTTCGCTTTGGCCTCCTCTTGTCTCTCGATCCTACCGAGAGACAAGATGGCGGCCGCTACGGACTGTTTGGAATGTTTACAGACGCCGAAAAACCAATCAACTTCGCAAACCTCCGTAACGCGAAAAGTACGCGAAGCGGAGCGCTGTTACAGATATATATCTTTTTTTGAACGTTAATTTCTCAAAATCCACTGGAGCACATATATTGAGACCTAGCAAAGGCACATCGGGCTACCAGTCCCTACAATTTTGCCAAGTTTCGTGCAAATCCATTCAGCCGTTCGATTATTATTATTATTTTTTTTTTTGCCCCGCGGGGCCCTTTTAAAACCTCCACATCAAACCTAGGGGGTCAGCGAGGATCTACTATTCCCCCTTATGGTCATTTGCCCCTTCGCTTTCGCCTCCTCTTGTCTCTCGATCCTACCGAGAGACAAGATGGCGGCCGCTACGGACTGTTTGGAATGTTGACAGACGCCGGAGAACCAATCAGCTTCGCTTCACAAAGCTCCGTTGCGCGAAAAGTCCGCGAACCAGACCGCTGCCTGGTCCGCGCTTACAGATATATATCTTTTTTTAAACGTTAATTTCTCAAAATCCACTGGAGCACATATATTGAGACCTACAAAAGGCACATCGGGCTACCAGTCCCTACAATTTTGCCAAGTTTCGTGCAAATCCATTCAGCCGTTCGGGCTAAAAGTGAGGCCAACCGCCCTATGGAAATTAACATGGGAAAAACGCGTTTTAGGACCCCCCTTTTTTCTCGGCCCCCCCTTGACGAACCCCCCCCAAATTTTCAAAGGCTGCTCAGAAACAAAATGTGCCATTTTCCTGAAAATTTCAGCCAATTCCGTCCACAAACGGCAAAGTTATTAGACATAGAATTTTCAAAAAACCCATAGAGAAAAAATCCTAACTATATATACCTACTGGCGACCGCCAGTAGGTAATATATATATATATATATATATATATATATATATATATATATATATATATATATATAATTCTCAAAACCCATAGCATCGCTGTGATCCAACTCAATTGTGTAATTACCATTTTACATGTTTTAAGTTTATTTTTCTTTCTTAATTTTGAAACTGCATTATCATTCAAGTTAAGCCGGATAACACTTCTATGTCTATGGCTGACTTTGTGGTTGCCCAGGCAACCAAGGGAGAATCCATTTGTATATATGTAGAAGCATCCAAACAGTGCTCGGAATGCAGTGACCAAGGCGGTTATACCGCCGAAATGCGTCTGGCATTGTAACTATGGAATAAAAGCTACCTGTGTCATCAAGTATCACGGATCCAGTGCCTGTTTTGCGTACACTGTCAGGATGGAAAAATATTGAAAGATCCGCCGGGATCGTGACACCGACCCTCCTCGATCTGGAGCTCTGAGTACACAGGGTAACAGTTTCTTGAAGCAGGAAAACTCGGAGCCCCCCGGCAGCAGACAAACCAAAGAATAGCATCACATTCTCGACATCGGAGATCCCGCGGAAGGGGAGAGTGGCTGACTTTTGTGAGAGCTGGGAAGCGATCGCAGATTCAGGTAAGCTCCTCTGAGAAGACTGCCTGAGTGAGAACGATAACGGAGGGGTGCCTGCTGGGAGAGGTAGTCCTGTGAAGGGTAAACGGGCAGTGAGTGACACAGAGGGCAAACGTTATTCCAGTACAATGGCTGAGGACTGGATTAAAGAGCGTGACGAGGCAGCTCTTGATATTTTCAATGATAAGAACAATGGAACAGAACAATTGAGGAATGGGCACAGAGGAACAGAGCAAGCGTCATTAAACAGCAGCTCTAAACCTTTACACTAACTGGAGAAATTGCGCAAAAATGAGGTGGCAAAGTGGTGGGAATGTAAATCCCTACAGAGATACCTAGACGTCTGCAGGATCCCGAGAGGCCTACGCATCCTCGTGGCACCATCATATGAAAACCCGGATCCTGAAATGTTAAAGGATTGGGCTGATAACAGCGCGGAATCATCGAGGAGAACGCTCCAGATCCTAATTAAATATGCTGACAGTGATCGTAAAATAATGCTATGCAAAATTGAAGCAATACTAAAGGATTTAGAAAAATGTGACAACCAGGAAGAAATCACGAAGAAAATGAGTCAAATGAAAGCAAGACTAACAAAACATTAGGCATCAATCAAAGAAAGAAAAGCTATAAAATTTCAGCGAGACAGAAACGATTACAGCCAAGGCTTTTTTACAACATAAAGCAACAGTTGTCAGCATGTGCAGGAACAGGAGCAAAGACATGTGCAGACCCGAGTGCTTCTGATCTGAGCTCAGAAGTGGAATCCGAAGTAGAAACAGTGGACATTGAAGCTCACAAAAGCAAAGCACCAACTGTAGTACCACAGTTAGATTTTTTACGCTTAGAAAGGCGGATGAATCTACGCCCCCGGGTCCAACGCCAAAACACAAACAGCACAAACAAAGCACAAACAGGAGAAGAAAAAACAGACGCTGGGGAAAACAAAGTCCAAAAAGCAAACAGACAGCTCTACAGAAGAAACAAACGGAGATAAAAGACAGTAAAGACATTGAAAATACAGTAATTAACCTCACGTCCATGGATCTGACGGATATGCTAAACAAACACTTGCCTTGGGACTTTCATTTTGTGAAAAGACTAATTTTGAATATTCACAAGCGCGAATAGACCTATTTCATTTTGTCCGCAAACTCAAACTTAAAAAACATTTATTCAACTCGAACAAAAAAGATATGCACGACACTTTGCTTGAGGAATCTTGTGGTGGATTGACTGGAGCAGATGAGAGACTGATAGATGATCTCATACAAATGCAGCAAGAGGACCAAGAGTACCACGAAGGAGAAGTGAGCAACGCAGGGCTCAATGTGAAAAGTATCATTCGTTCCCCTTTCAGACCTAAGTCTAGATTTACCCCGCTGATGCCTAAGGATGGCATAGACATTTTTGTGGACAATATCATCAGAGACTTAAAAAACCTGGCAATTAAAAGCAACAACGAGTTTGTCACCACACACAATGCAAATAGAACGATCTACAACAATACCATAGCAAAAATCAAGGAACGCCAGGATATCGTTGTAAGATGGTCTGATAAGGGAGGAAATGTAGTTCTTTGGCTATTGAAAAACTACAATGCTGAAGCCCAGAAACAACTAGGAGACAGAGAATGCTACAGTTGGGTAGCCCCTACTTGTTTAGTGAGCATAAAAGAAAAATACCATAAAGCACTCTACGAATGGAGGAGAAATGGTCTACTGTCTAGAGCAGAGCTTGAATACCTGAAAACGGACTATCCTGTGATCCCCAATTGTACCTAATCCCTAAAATTCACAAATCAGCCACAAATCCACCAGGGAGACCGATAATTGCAGCTATCGGTGGACTGTTTGAAAACACCTCTTGTTTTATTGACTATTTCCTGCAACCACTAGTCTGTGAATTACCATCCCACATAAAGGACACTGGAGACTTCCTCACTAAAATATATGATGTGAACTGGCAAAACGATTATGTTCTGATGACATTGGATGTCAATACTTTATACAAAAGTATAGACATGGAGACGTACTGAATGTTCTCAAACGCTTCTTGAAAAAAAGACAATCTGAACAACACGAACATTCAGGGATGTTACTTCAAATGGCAGAATGGTGCCTCGACAACAATGTGTTTATTTTTGACAAACTGTTCTGCAAACAATTAAGGAGCACAGCCATGGGTACTTGCTTCGCCCCCAGCTATGCTAATTTGCATATGGGCTGGTGGGAGGAGCAAGTACTCATGGTGGAACATGAAAATGTTATGAAAGAAAAAGTAGCACTGTATGTCCGTTACATTGATGACATTTTTATGCTATGGCAGGGGACTGTTGAAAGTGCAGAAATGTTTTCCAAAGAGCTGAATAACAATAGCCTTAACCTGTCATTTACAAGCCACACCAGTAAGACCAACATACAGTTCTTAGACATAGAACTATATATTGAGCATAATCAATTACAGTCCAGAACTTATAGGAAAACACCTGCAGGAAATGAAATTCTGCATGCTAACAGTTTTCACCATCACAGTGTCAAAGAGGGAATACCATATGCTGAATGCCTGAGGATGAGGCATAATTGCAGCACAGAGGAGGGCCAGGATCAATCTACCAGAGAACTCTTTGATAGACTAGAAAGGAGAGGTTATAAATCTGAAACACTGACTAAAGCTAGAAGCAGGAGTGAGAAAATAACGAGAAAAGATCTTCTTTTCAAACATGACAGCCGAGAACTGAAAAACACAGAGGTTACTGACAAACGGAGATTAATCACGAGGTTCCATGCATACCACACTAGACTCAGGCAAATACTCCACAAACACTGGAATTCAGTTAGGAATGACCCGGTATTGGGCCCTACCTCTCCCAAAGTACCCTCTATCAGTTTCCGAAGGGCTAAGACCATGCGTCAAGAGCTGGTACAAAGTGCACCAGCTACAACCAAACCCCTAAACTGGTTACAAACACCTAAAGGATTTGTCAAGTGCAGTAGATGGAAAGCCTGCAAACATGGCGCTAACACAAAATCAGTAAAAATGCCATTCAGACAAACACAATATATCATCCGTGGCATTTTCAATTGCAAAACTGATTTTGCAATATATATTCTGCAATGCATATGCAAGAAACTCTATGTAGGAAGCACCATTCATCCAGTGCACATATGCATACTGCAACACTTGAGGGCTATAACCAATGATGACCAGGCCTATCCTGTAGCGCGGCATATCAATTTATGTCATGTAGGTAAAGCCCAAGACCTCTTGTACTTTGTCATTGACAGTGTACCAAAAAATCCGAGAGAAGGGGATAGGCAGCTGGCCCTGGGAAGACTGGAGTCGAGGTACATCATTATGCTCAACTCCAGCATTCATCCCAAAATTCGGGATGAATGCTGATGAAGCCCTCAATGTACATTTGTAAATAATTTTCTCTATAGTTTCCTTCTAAGCTCTTATCCAGTCCTCTTAGCATTCAAGTTTCTTCTGTTTTTTCTTAATTTTGTTTTCTCCACATGAAGATTGTCCCCTTATCGACAACATCACACTAACCACTAGAAACCAGGACCGCAACATCTTTCACACACATAGTACACACATACACGGTCCAGAGACCCAATGCCCACTTGGGCATAATTCTCAAAACCCATAGCATCGTTCAGTACGCTTCATTGGCCCCACTAGGTATCCACAAGTCTACGGACGGTCGCAATTTCTATACAGATGAGGAATTAAAATTTCGAGTGTGTCCCCCTGGAGACAATAATCAATGTGTTCAGAGGCCACACAGTCGATGCACAATTAGACATCAGTATAGTCCTACAACCAATAGGATTGTCTACTGCATAGCTAGGACACAGGCACTCGTGTAATTCAATGAACAGAATAGCCAGACATCAGCCCACGGAGGCTAGACAGTATTATTGTTCATGGGTGCCTAGTTACATAATAGGGAGAACATTTTGCTATGGGAATATAGGCCTAGTGCAACAGTGTTTCAACTAAGCAATGCAAAAAATGGGATAATCAAAATGTTTCATTATATATTTGTTTTGATAATTCTGAGTGCCGTGATCCAACTCAATTGTGTAATTATCATTTGACATGTTTTAAGTTTATTTTGCTTTCTTAATTTTGAAGCTGCATTATTATTCAAGTTAAGCCGGATAACACTTCTATGTCTATGGCTGACTTTGTGGTTGCCCAGGCAACCAAGGGAGAATCCATTTGTATATATGTAGAAGCATCCAAACAGTGCTCGGAATGCAGTGACCAAGGCGGTTATATCGCCGAAACGCGTCTGACATTGTAACTATGCAATAAAAGCTACCTGTGTCATCAAGTATCACGGATTCGGTGCCTGTTTTGCGTACGCTATCAGGATGGAAAAATATATATATATATATACACACATATATACATACAGACATATATATTCACTGAAAAAACAGAGGTTACAGGGCCGTTATAGTTAGGAAATAGAATTTAAAAAACGTACACATTCATTGTAAAACCAAAGGTTACGGGGATGTTATAGTTAGGCTGACATTTCACGCGTACAAAACCAGAGAAAATCAGCAGTTATGGTTAATTGAGCTAACTATAACTCACCCCCCTGCAATGCTCTGCTTATGACCTCACATATTACATCACTCATGACATGGTCAGTGACATCACTGATGACATCACTGATGACATCTAAAATGACATCACTTATGACATCATCCAGTGATTGTGCCTGTTTTTAGAATGTTTATGAGTGTCAAATATATATACCATATTGTATTGATGAATCAGTGGGTGAATGAGTGCCTGTATTGATGATTCAGTAGGTGCGTGACTGACTGTATAAGTGAGTGATTAAGTGTCTCAGTGAATGTATGGGTCATTGACTAGGTTGTCTGAATGCCTGTATCAGTCAGTCTAAGTGGCTGTATGGATTGATGAGTGTGTACATGAGTGGGTGTATGGGTGATTGATTAGTTGCCTGCATACATGTATAGCTGCATGAGTGTCTGTGCGGGTGGGTGAGAGGGTGTGTGACTACCTGCATGAATGAGTGAGTGGGTGAGTGGGTGAGTCAGTGGGTGTATGGGGTACTGATTATTTAATAGAAGGGCTGTAAAAGTGACTGACTGTATATGGCTGGGTCAGTGAGTGAGTGGATTTGTCAGTGGTATGTGGATGAGTAAGTAGATATCTAAAAGGCAGTATAGGTGAGTGTTGGAGTATATGAGTGACTGTATGTGTGAGTGAGAGATTGTGATAGTGGCTATATGGGTTAGTGAGTTCATGTGTGAGAGGCTGCGTGGCTGAGTATGTGTTAGTATCTGTATAAATAAGTGAGAGGGTGTTTGTGTAACTGTATAGGTGAGTAAATGGCTGTCTGATTGACTCTATAGGTGAGTAAGTAGGTGTTTGAGTAGCTCTATAAGTGACTGGCACTGTCCCTGGCACGGTATCCCGTGGGTGGTGCGCGGGGACTACAATGGCACACTGGACCTGGCCCTGGACTGATCCCATCCCCCACCGGCCAATTCACAGGCACAAACTGCTGCGAGCACTCTACAGGCGTGGTCCGCACAATGGGACTTGCAAGATGCGTGGCGCAGCCGTAACCCACACACCAGGGCCTACTCGTACTATTCTGGGGCGCATGCACTACACGTGCGTCTAGATAGGTACATGGTCACCAGTGAGGTCCTGCCACATGTCACGGACACCTGCTATATGGGTCGCACACACTCTGACCACAACCCTCACACCCTAAATTTGGCATGGGAACACCCCCGGCCCCCAATACCCACTTGGCGGCTACAGCCCGACCTGCTACTGGATGGCCACTTTCGACACTCCATAAGCGCACAAACAACACAATATTTTGAGGACAACACTGGTACGGCATCAACCCCGCAGATCGAATGGGACGCATTCAAAGTGGTCCTCAGGGGGCAATGCCTAGGCACGCAAGCTTGCACACGACGCCAACTAGAGACGGACCTGAGGCGCCTTGAGACAGACCTGCTACTGGCGGAACAGGAAGCGACTGACGGCGACGACGCTAGACTAGCCATTGGAGGCGGATGAGCTACGCGACGCCATCTTTGCCCTCTCGAATGGCAAGGCTCCCGGACCAGATGGGATACCGGCCGAATATTATAAAGCATGCTCTGCTATACTAATACCGGAGCTCCTCAGGGTGTACTCGGCGGCACTTGACGACTTGGCCCTGCCTCAGTCAATGAATGAGGCGACACTAGTGTCTCTTCTCAAGCTAGGCCGGGATGCCGCACTCCTCGGATCGTATATGTTATGTTATGTTATGTTTATTTCGATTTATATAGCACCAAATCACCGACAGGTCTCTTAGCGCTTGCTTTGGGAACCCGTCCTGGCTTTCCCTGCGAGATTACCCCTACTGGGCATCCCCAAGGTGAAGACCAGGCATCCCGCCGCGGGGGGCCGTAGCCCCTAGCGCTCCTAAACATGGACTACAAGATCCTAGCGTCAGCCCAGGCCAGACGACTGGCGCCGCTGGTGCCCTCCCTGGTACATAGCGACCAGAACGGCTTTGACTGCTAGAAACACCTCCCAAAACATCAGAAGACTGTTTCGGGTACAAGAATACGCGGTGCAGGGATGGCCGAGATCGGGGTGCTTAATCCTAGATCTCGAAAAAGCGTTAGACTCGGTCGAATGGCCCTATCTGTTGGCAGTGTTATGCAAGTTCAACCTAGGAGACGACTACGTCGAATTAGTCGGTCTGCTGTACAGGAGCCCCGAAGTGCGAGTCCGCACAGGTAGGCTATTGTCCGACGCCATCAAGGTCAGGCGAGGCACCAGACAAGGCTGCCCGCTGTCCCCATTACTTTTCTCGCTAGCAATAGAACCCCTCGCCGAGATGTTGCGCAGCAGAGGCGCGTACTGGGGCATACCGCTGGCGGATGGTGTGCATGTTGTCTCGCTGTATGCTGACGACCTGCTCCTGTATTTCAGAGACCTCGCCAGTTTGCCGCCGGAACTATCAGAAATCTTCCGACCCTTCGAGACCATGTCGGGCCTCAGGGTGAACTGGGCCAAATCGGGGGCATACTCATTCGCCCCCGACGTCCCGGTCCCCGGAATCAGCATCAATGACGAACAGCTACCATGGCACGATACCACATTCAAGTATCTGGGAATCTACATATACAGAACGCCCTCGGACATCCTGGATGGCAACCTGACGCGCGCCATCACGTCCATCAGGTCACAGATAGCCTTTTGGAAGACTCTCCCACTCAATGTACCGAGCAGAGTGACGCTGACGAAAATAATTGTGCTGCCCAGACTCCTATACTACTTCGCTAACATCCCGGTGTACGTCCCGGCCCGCACCTTCAAGGAATTAGAGACAATGATCAGGGAACTGATCTGGAACGCTGGCAGACCTAGAGTGGCACTGACCAAACTGTACACACCAGTGGACGTCGACGGCCTCGCTGTGCCACACCTAGAGCTTTACTACCTAGCGGCTCAACTGCAATGGGTGTCAGCCTGGCTCACAGGCAGGAGCCTGGAGGACACAGCTACGTCCGCGGAGATGCTGTCCCTCCTACAGATACACCCGCTATGCCACCCGCTGGCGCGCACGAAGTCTCAACCACAACTCCACGTCACTGTGGCTGTGAAATGCTTCACCAGAAGCTTACGGCTCACTAGAGACGTCAAACCGTATGCCCCAGCGCTCCCACTCCTAGGTACCCCCAAGGCTACATCCGTTGTCACGGAGGCCGCGCTGGAGCACAGGACACGCTCGGGAGTAGACGCCATGGCGGACCTCTACGCCGACGGACCCTGATTCCCTTCGAGACACTAGTCAGCGACACGGGCATCCCAGCGGGACAGTTCTTGCAACACGCCTCTATAGTGGCGGCATACACGCGACAGTGGGGAAACATCACTGAGGAGCTCCCCACACACCAACTGATACAACACCTACACGTCATGGGGAACGGATCGCACGTGATACATTGGCTGACTCAAGCTCTGTTGTCACACACACAACATACTCTACAACCCCTGCGTGACAAATGGGCAACCGACAGAGGGAGGGTCTGGACGGACAAGGAATGGGCGATGGTGTTAGCAGGCCCCAAAAACGTCCCACGTAACGCACGCTTTAAACTGATTCAATTTTATATATTACATAGAGCGTACCTCTCACCGGACAAAATCAACCAGTACTTCCCAGGTGCCACGGCTAGCTGCCCGAGATGTGCGCTCGATGGTGCGGACCTGCTGCACATGTTGTGGCTATGCCCTCAGATACAAACATATTGGCAGACGGCGCTACTGATTCTCGAGCGATGCACGGCCATGCCGTTACCGCACACATGGGAAGCGTGCCTACTGGGCCTCTACAAGAGGACCAAACATAATAAAGTCCACTCCCGTTTCTGGGACCTTGGCCTCCTCACGGCTAAAAGGCTGCTTACCAAACATTGGAAACGTACAACCCCACCCGCAACGCAACACTGGCGTGCCTCCCTGGACAATTGGGCTAGAGCAGAGAGCATCATCCTCCGCAACGAGGAGACAGCAGGTTTGCGCCAATTCCCAATTGTGACTCTGTGGGACGACATGCTCAGCGCCTTCCATAGAGAATGCCAATCACTGGGAGACCGCGCACCTGACACTTCCCCCGGGAGGGATAGAGATGCAACAGAGAGAGCGGCCGAAACCGACCATGAACCTGATGCCTCTGACCAGGATACACATGCACCGCCAGACAGGGAGACTGCTGTACTCGCAGATGACGCCACACTATAACGGACGAGACGCCACAATCCACGACTGATATGCATCCCACACCACCCGCAATCATCCCAACACTATCCCGGGACCTGACAAGCAGAGGCAGGCACGCCTGATGACTCCCCTGAAACCTACCGCTATCGAAACGCTCCCACCACGACAGCTACACCGAGCCACCAAGTCCACTGACCGCAACCCGCCACTCCCCCCACCTTTCCCCCCCCTTTTTCTTCTCCATACTCTCCCTACGGAGCTCACACTGCTGGAATGACAGCGATGAGGACACACTATGACTTACCGAGTGCTGAATAGCTGCATTATGAGCTGCGTCCCGCGACCATGTCCTACACCCCAGGGCTATAGAAACATATCTGCTGGGCTCTTCGCTCTCTCTCTCCCCATGAGTAATTTACGGGAGATTCATTAACAGAGCGGACAATGCCACGCCTTTAACAGCCCATAATGACGCCTTGCCACTATGCCGCCCCACTAGATACACAACCGCCACATGCGACGAACCACAATCGCATGATCTGCTCCACTGATTAGATCACCCAAAGCCATCTCTATTCGGGCTGATGGTTAGTGGCTCTGCAGGCACAGATGACACATCCTAGTGGGGAACACAGTCAGGGACAGCTGTTTGTACCATGTACTGTTTTTCTTCTTTTCAGCAATGACGGTCATGGAATGTGAAGATTGCGATGTATAATGCTGACACTGTTCTCGTTCTTCACTGCACATCGCACGAATGACCTAAACTTTACCCTCCATCCCATATGGCTCTGTATTGTTACCTTATGTTGAAATATCAATAAAAATATTCAAACAAAAAAAATGAGTGACTGGCACTGTGTGAGTGGCTGTATGTGTGGATATATTAGTAGCTGTATTAATGAGTGTGTTGGTGTACGAGTGGCTGTATGGGTGACTGAGGGGATGTGTGTGTGGACCTATGAATCAGTGAGTGGGTGTGTAAGTACTGGTATGGGTAAGTCAATGATGTCATCAGCGATGTCACTGACCATGTCATGAGTGATGTAATATGTGAGGTCATAAGCAGTGCATTGCAGGGGCTCGAGTTATAGTTATCTCAGCTAACTATAACTGCTGAATTTTTATGGTTTTGTATGAGTGAAAATTTAGCCGTCCCTGTAACCTATGGTTTTTTTCAGTGAATTTCCAAGATTTTTTAAATTCAATTTACTAACTGTAACGGCCCTGTAACCTTTGTTTTATTCAGTGAATTTTTAAGGTTTTTTATAACCTAGGCACATTGACTGGGGAAGAGCTGGAAATCCTAATGAAAAATACCTTTCCAGAACTGATCTCGCTTTTCCCTCACACTGTCTTAGTGTAGTCTAATATATAGCCAAAGTCAGAAAGGGATGTGGTCAAATCAATTCTGTCCATAGATTGACAAAGCATGTAGTAAGAAGCTACAGGAGGTTACCTGGACTCACGCCAAAGCTACGTTGCATCTTCCTGTTGCCAGTAGACTGAACCCGGCTGCCGCTGCGATGTCGTGCGTAACTATGGACGCTATTTCCCAATAAATCCCCCAGCAACCCCTACTGATGTTGAATTCACCGACCGGATACATGCCAATTCCACCTTTTGAATTCAATTGTCCAAGAATCCAGCCACGAGCCTGACGTGTGTTCCTGCACTCCTCCTAAATATACAGGCAAATGGAGTCTGGCAGCCTTCACCAATTAAACACTGTGACTTGCCAGTGGACTTAGTCCACGTCCAAGCATCCAGCAGCCTCATCCACTCAAGCTCTCTTTTCCATGCCTTAAGCGCCCTCTCTCCATTCGCCATTAATTGCCCTGGCTTTCCAGCACTGTATCCCAAATTGTAATCTGGTCCTGATGATGGCCTAACATTATATAAAGGCCGAAACACCATCGACCCCCACAGCGTAATTCACGGTACCTACCTTGTGACTGCCCAAAAGACTGAATTTGTCCATATTGTGTTGAATGTATGGGTATCACAAATGACCACATTGTACATATAACCTTGTTTGCAGCTCATTCCCGCCGTATATATTCCTTCACTTGTCACCAGCGCTGTTCACCTTTCACAAGCACTAGTGCACAGTATCACAGGTTACATGACATTTAATGTAACACAGTGAATTTATGATTTTTTATTTATTTATTTTTCCATGTCTTGACGTATAATCTAATACATGAGGAAAGATATTCCTTAATCTTTTTCGCTTCACAGTCTTTTGTTTCCAAGCTCCCCTCCCCCATTCTTGGTGATTCATTGTGTGCCTTACAAATTTCCCTACCAAGCAATACCCCCTGAGACACTGTCTTATGCTACACACAAATTGACAAAGACAGGAAACATGTTAATAAAACTGTTTCTGCTTTTTCAGGGACCATATTATGGGCTATATCAATAACAACAATCTGTGTTTTGACATGCATGGAATATATAGAAGTGATGCAGTTCCCTTTACATACAAAGGCGACAGGGTGTTTCTAAGCAGCCTGAAACTCTGCATACAGTCTTATCTGTAACTATCAACACAAAGGCTCTTGTCAGAGACACCCAAGAGCCCAAAACATTGTTCATGCTCTTGTCAAACAGTTTAAAAAAAATAATTTTTGAACTTCGCGACGACGTCACATGAACGCGGTCACGTCCTGAAATTGCAAAACAAAATAGACATTCAACAACCACCACCACATTAAAAAATGTTAGCTTTAAAAATGCATTCTAACGATTACAATACACACATTACTACCCTCAATACTGCTTTTAAAACATATTCATACACATATGTTTCTAGTAAGTTTTTAAAGAAACTGTTTAACCCCTACTTCCTGTTTAAGTGAGAGTCGCAATGACTCCGGTAACTGCGACGATCGCGCCTTTTTTTTGGGGGTGCAAAACACATATATATGCACACATTTTCCAGTATTTTAGACACTAAGAGTTTATTACTGCACTGTTTAAAGTCATATTTTTGTAGCGAGTTTGTATAAAAACAACCATTTAACCGATTTTCTGTTTTTACGGAGACGTCGCGCGTCGCAATTATATCGGTAATTGCGATCTCTGCAAATATGTCATGAAATGACAAAACAAATGCAGACATTTAATAGCCACAACCGTATTCAAAATTTATAACTGCAAAATGAATTATAACCAACACGCTAAAGAGATTACTATCTAAATGACTGTCTAATATCATGTACAACTCCCTTAATATCTCTATAACTCTGTGCATAACTTTTTCAGTGTCATCTATTACAGCATGCTTCACTGTATCACTAAGTATCTCATTCACTATACAAGTATTGAGAGGATCTGTGAGATGGTGCATCAGTCTATCAATACTTCTGTTATGAAATGTGTGACTGCCTCAGTACATTTATGAGTGGGCGCATCAGTGTCACGATGGGTCTGTGATTGATTGCATAAGTCTCTCACTCAATCTATGAGCAGGTGCATGAGTGCATCCAAGCATTTGTAAGTACATGACTGTCTAAACTGGATCTGTGAGTGGAAACATGAGGTCTAAGTGGGTGTATGAGTGGGTGAGTGAGTGGGTGCATGAGTGTCTGAGTGGATCTGTGATTGAGTGCATGAGTCTCTCAGTCGGTCTAAGACCGGCAGCGCCATTGTTTGAGTGGGTCTCTGAGTGCGACTATGAGTGGGTATATGACAACAGAGACCCAACAAATAATTGGAAAAATTTGTTGGAGGTAATAAAGGAAAACCACTCAGTTCACCCGAGAGGAAACAGAGATCAAATAAGAAAACCAGCGCCCTGGTTTAATACTGAACTAAAACAAGAAAAAAGGAAACTAGCCAGGGCCCAACGATTGGGCGCAAAGGATCAAAACATAAATATGGTAGATCTTAGAAATATGAGAAAGGCATACCGAAAAAAGCTATGGGAGGTAAAAG
Source organism: Lissotriton helveticus (assembly GCF_964261635.1). NCBI lineage: Eukaryota > Metazoa > Chordata > Amphibia > Caudata > Salamandridae > Lissotriton > Lissotriton helveticus. The sequence goes on from NC_136073.1 coordinate 174,216,593, forward strand.
GTCAATACAAGGAACGGGTATGGACAAAGCTACTTATTTCCAGCAAAAAAGCATCCTCTAGAGAGTTCTGGGTAATCATTAACGAACTAAATCTAGGTCACGCATTACAACAGGATCCCGGGATCAGCAATACTGAATTGGAGACATACGTGAGGAATCTTTACCTAACAAAGGATCCCCAAAGAATTGAAAAAAAAGAACAAAGGGGACCAAGGGAGAGCAAGGACTACAGCCCAAAAAGTGTTACTGTAGAACCAAACCTTACTCACGAAGAACCAACAATCACACATGCCCAAATAAAAAGGCTAATACAGAAATTAAAATCAGAAGGGGCCCCGGGGCCAAACGGCATCCCAACCGCAGTCTACAAAACAGATATGGACTTCTGGGCTGGCCTTTTATCCACACTCTTCAATCACATCCTAAAAAAAGGAACTCTTCCGGAAACATGGAGAGGAAACATCATCCACCCAATTTACAAGAAAGGGGACCGGAAAGAGCTAGGAAACTATCGCCTAATTTCCTTAATAGACGTCGAAGCTAAGCTGTATGCCTCATGCCTGTTGAAAGAGCTACAGGACTGGGAAACAACAACAAAAATAATCCCCAGGTTTCAAACCGGGTTCAGACTGGGGATGGGGACAACTACCAACCTGGCCACCCTGTGCTTGCTAACCGACAACGCCCAAAAAAGAAAACATCAACTATATGCTTGTTTCGTCGACATAAAATCAGCTTTCGACCATGTGAGTAGGGCCAGGTTGTGGAGCAGGCTAAGAGAGTGGGGGATGCCGGAATACCTAATAAATGCAATTTCAAGACTATACAGTGAGTCATGGGCCAAGGTGAAACAAGGGAACGGCAGCAGCCTGACTAACAAAACCGAAACACAGGATGGATTAAAACAAGGCTGCGTCCTTGCTCCCAGTCTCTTTAATCTATATCTTGCTGACATTGGAAGAAAAATAGATGCAACAGAAAGTCATGCACTGAAACTAGGCAACGCTCCCGTACCCATAAAGCAGTACGCCGACGATATACTTTTACTAAGTAAAACACCAGTCGGATTACAACGCTTAGTGAATACACTGGTTTCGTATTTAACAGAGGAAAACCTGGAGTTGAACAAAAACAAAACTAAAGTGCTCCAAATCTCAGAGTGTAAGAAACTGAAATATACATGGTCAATGAACAAATCTCTCCTTGAAGAACAGGACCCGTACAAATACCTGGGGATGACAATTGAGCGGGGTAACACAAAAAAAAAGGTACATTCAGGTTCTAAGAGGAAAGGCGCAATCACTAACATATGCATACAGGCAACTGCAAAAGAAAGTGGGTGGTCCAAATTACACCCACTTACTTAAAGTTATGGCCGCCCAAATTATTCCTACCTTGTTTTATGGATTAATCGGATGGCTCGGGAGCGAATCAGCAATCCTAAACAACTTACAAAATAAAATATATAAAGTGGTGTTTGAGTTGCCAAAAGCAGCATCGCCAGCCCAAGTCCGATTAGAATTCGGCTTACAAAATCAAGAGATCAGGTCAAATTCCACATTTGTAAAATTTTGCCATAAGATCCGAATTGGACCTACGGACTCTTTGGACAATATGTGCTGGGAGGAAATAAACTTTCTAGTAGACAGGCCAAACATCACCTTTGGGGAGAATTTCTCAATCAGAGTTTGACAACTCTTGGACTCCACGAAGTGTGGACAAAAAACATTGACCACAAGCAGTTTTGAAAAATAGCAAACGGTTCGGCAAAAAAGATCTCTTTGCTCAAAGATAAAAAAATCCTAAGCAAACGGAGACACGCTTGGACAGTAATTAACTCTTACCTCACCCAAAAACCGCAAGTCTTTCTAGCCCAACACTACTGTCAACACCTAAAAAAAATGCTAATAGCGTACCGTCTAGGCATGCATTTTACAAAAGATCTAATGCCGTCTTGGAAACAAAAATCAGAAAGTGCTAACTGCAGACTATGCGGATATAAGAACGAAACAGTGTCACACATACTATGTGTAAGCACTGTGCTGCAACCCTTAAGAAGAAGGTATCTTCGGGCAATCTTCAACGCATTGAATAGCCGCACCTGCAGGCAGGCGGTCATATGGTGGCTAAGTGGCGTCTCCCCCATACTCTCATGTCGGGGAATTAAATTCATGTCTATGGCAACAAAGCAGTTACTAGAAAAGGATCAGACACAATAACTAAACTGAAACTAAAAGTTTTAGAACGATTTGTCCAAGGAACACGATAACCATAATGACTTTTGACACATAATAAATCAGACTCCATGACAATTTGTATTTTAACTTGTTATGTATATTGTTTTTATCGTTTGTAAACATTGTAAAGATTTTAATTAATCATACAATAAAAACCATGATGATGATGAGTGGGTACATGAGTCTCTGAGTGTATAACTGACTAGGTGCAAGAGTCTTTGAGTGAGTCTATGAGTGGCTGTGTAAGTGACTGTATGGGTGTATGAGTTTGTGAGTGGATGTATGAGTGTCTGAGTGGATCTGTGAGTGGTACTATGAGTGTCTCAATGGGTCTGTGAATGAGAGCATAATTCTTTGAGCGGGTGAGTGAATGGGTGCATGCATGAGTGTCTGATTGGTTCTGTGACTGGGAAGGTGAGTGTCTGGGTGGGTCTGTGAGTGGATGCATGAGCCTTGACTGGGTGCGTGAGTGGGTGTGTGTATCTGTCTGAATGAGTTTGTAAGTGAATGTGTGAGTTTCTGAGTGTATGAGTGACTGACTGAGTCAAACGTCTCTGAGAGAGTCTGTGACTGAGCGTGGGAGTGAGTTGGTGTATGAATGACTGAGTGGATCTCTAAGAGGGTGTATGAGTGTCTTAGTGGGTCTGTGAGAACATACATGAGTGTGTGAGTGGGCCTGTAAGTGGGTATGTGAGTCTCCTAGTGGGTCTGTACAAGAGTGCTTGACTCTCCAAGTGAGTCTGTAAGTTGGGTATCTGAGTGGGTCTAAGAGTGGATGCATGAGTGCCCATGTGGCTATGTGAGTAGGTATAAGTGTCTCTAGGTTGGAATGAGACTGTACGCATGAGTCTATGAGTGGGTCTCTAAGTAGGTGCAGGGGTATCTGAGTGGGTCTGTACATGGGTGCGTGACTCTACGAGCAAGTCTGTAAGTGGGTGCATGAGTATCTGAGTGGGTCTGTGAGTGGGTGTATGAATGCCCAGGTGGGTTTGTGAGTGGGTGTAGATGTCTCTAAGTAGGTTTCAAACTGTTCACATGAGTCTATAACTGAGTCTCTAAGTAGGTGCATGAGTCTCTGGGTGAGTCTGTACATGGACGTGTCACTCTCCGAGTGAGTCTGTAAGTGGGTGCATAAGTACTTGAATTACCATAAATAATTACTAATTAATTAATGTAAATTAATTCACAACTTATTATGAAATAATTATTAATATATTAATAAATTAATTTACACATTTAACACTATAACATCACAATTAAACAAAATTAATAAATGAAAATGATTCAATGCATGTTATATAATTAAATTAATTCCCACCCTATTCCCCTATAAACCCACAACCCGCTACGGAACTAAAACACAAAATTAAATATTTTTTTTTATAACTACTAAAATTTTAACACATAAGATAAAAATACAAACAATTCTTATACAAAAAAACAAACATCACACACATATAAAATATCTACTAAAATACATAACATTAATAAAAAAATCGATATTTTTAACAACAATATTTTTACAAACGATATTAAACACTTTGATATTTTTACATCGATATTGCTTACCTAAAATAGATATTCTTGACCACAATATTTTGCCTGGAGATATTTCTGACCCTCAATATTTTTGCCTCGATATGTGTGCAAGTCAATATTTTTACATCAGTATTCTTTCTCTGCACCCTAGGCGGTTCCCAGAGAAAATGCCTTTGTAGCTTGTTATGTCCCTGTAGTTTAACAGGAGGTCAACCTACTGACTCTTGGAGCCCACTTCTTTGTTCTGAATACAAGAAGTAACAGGCCCAGTCCTTTAGGGCGCCTTTCAGGTCACAGACAGCAGGGTCAGTCCTCTTCTGTTCTTTCTCTGGTCCAGGAGTGTGTTGACTTAGGTGCCTGTAGGTGCCACATTTATGCCTGGCATGTTTCAGAGGATGAGAATGACTCCTGGGCAGCCCTACACAACGGGGTAAAATGTCACAGGATCAACACTACCTACTATGAGCATTTTTCAAGATGGGGAAGTCTTCGGCCGCACTTAACTTGGGCTCTGAGGGCTGAGGAGAGGGTGAAGGGGAAATCCTATGGTAGTTCTATTGCTCTCCCAGACCTAACACTAAAACCTCATTTGCTGCAGTCACTGTACCCCCCAATAAACCCAGAGACTGAAGTAGGGTTCTCCTCAACTAGACAGTGGATACACAAGAATTGTTGTGGCATCCTGCTTCAATTCCTTTCAAGGGTTTGTATTTGTTTAATTCTTTTCTAGCTAGTCCCTTTCCTCAGATACAATATTAGGATTTTAATCTGTACTCTGGTTTTCTACATAGAATAGCTAGACCTTCCACAGTGAAAAATAGCTTATAGGTGCGGGTCACAGTAAGGGTATCTTAACAATAAGGGTCTGGTTTAGAGTTTGTCCGGCAAGTACTTCATCACAAACGTGACAGACATCCCATCCACCTCTATAATAGAACCATTAGCTATGATGTTCTTCTAATACAGCAGATGAGGCATTGGTCTTGTTTGTGACTGAGTAATCTGTCCTCCAACTCAAGATCACGCCCTTAATTTCTACATGTCTTATTTTTAAATATCATGCGCCCTGCCTTGTGGAATACAAGGCATACATTAGGGTGACTTATTAATATTTAAATTAGAGATTGTTACCTGTCTAAAAGAATTATTTTGACATGCTGAATTAGTGTTTATATACTGAAACAGGCAGTCTAGACTAATAATAATAAAGAGCTTATAAAGCGCACAGTAACGCCATCACGGCGTGTCCCCGCGCTGGTGGAGCTAATAGCACACCCAGACCTCATTCATAACCCCCGTCCCTACAAAATGTACAGAAGGGTTTTGAGCCTAGACCGAAACGCCGACTCACTGCTTTCCAGTCTCATAGCAGGAGGAAGTTTGTTCCATTGCTGAGCGGCTTGAAGCGAGAAAGATCGCCCGCCCATTCTGGCCTTCCTTACCCTCGGAACTGTCAGCAGCCCAATGCCCTCTGAACGGAGGGCCCTTGACGGCTCATACCGGCTGACTAAGTCCCGGAGATAAGCGGGAGACCTGCCCCAGACAATGCGGTGAACGAACAGAAGGCATTTGAACAACACGCGTTTCCTCACTGGCAACCAGTGAAGGGCATCCAACGCCTTCTGCGAGTTTGCTCTCCTCGGTCTCCTAAGCACCAGTCTGGCGGCGGCCTTCTGGATGACTTGCAGGCGACCTAAGCATCCCTCGGTGGACCCAAGGAATAGAATGTTCCCATAGTCCAACCGAGAGGTCACCAGCGCCTGCGTCATCGTCCTTCTAGCCTCTAGAGGTAACAGATCTAGTGTTTTATTAAGGGTCTTCAGTACCCCGAAACACTTACCCACAAGGCGCCTTATGTGGCCCTCAAAGGAGAGAGTGGGGTTAACCCATACTCCCAGGTTCTTCGCTTCCTCACAAGGTGTGGGGGTGGGACCCAGAAATGGAGGCCACCACTCTGCCGACCAGCTGTCGGTCTTCCCCCCCACTACCAGAACCTCTGTTTTTGAACCGTTGAGCTTAAGGCAGTGGGAGTCCATCCAGCCAGCTAAGGCCTGCATACAGGCCTTAAAGTTGGAGGAAGCAGTGGCTGGATTCTGCGATAAAGAGATCAGCAGCTGGGTGTCGTCGGCATAGGATACCAATTCCACCCCAAATGCCTGAACCACTTTAGCCAGGGAGGCCACATACAGATTAAAAAGAGTGGGGCTCAAGGTTGAGCCCTGAGGCACTCCCTGGTCTAGTGGCATCTCTACAGATCGACAGGCCCCTTGTTGTACTTGAAAGCATCGTCCTGTCAGGAACGACTGCAGCCAGTACAAAGCGGCACCTCCGACCCCAGCCTCGCTAAGACACTGTAGCAAGATGGAATGAGCTACAGTGTCAAACGCTGCGCTGAGGTCGAGCATGATCAAGGCCATCGTGTGCCCTGCGTCCGCTCCAGCTCTTAGGGTCTCCGTGGCCCGTAATAGAGCTGTCTCTGTCGAGAAGCCTGCTCTGAATCCGGATTGGGAGGGATGAAAACTATTCCGTCTCTCCAGGTGCTCGGTAAGTTGAACATTGACCACCTTCTCAGCCACTTTCGCCAGGTAAGGCAATAGTGAAATGGGCCTTAGGTTCTCCAGCACTTCTATGCTTACACTTGGCTTTTTCTTAATAGGTAATACTATTGCCTTCTTCCACTCATCTGGAACCCGCTGGGAGGAGAAGGAAGTCTGTAGGACATGTCTTATGTGCGGTTCCAGACCTACCAGACCCTCTGAAATAACCCTTGGAGGGGCCGGATCATTAGGGGAACCAGACTTCACACTTTGACAGATCTTAATTAAACTCTCAGCTGAGGGGACCTCAAAAATTTGCAAAGAAGTGCTAGGATCCAAAGGCAATACAGTGGCTCTAAAGTCTTTGCCCCTCCCTGGCTGTTTCGAAAAGGAGGCATAAATGGACTTAACTTTGTTGGAAAAAAAGTCAGCTACTCTATCGCACTCTGCCATGGAATCACATGCAGGGGCGTTAGAGCTGGAGATCAAGGATATCTCCTTGTAGATTTTAAACAGTTCCCGTGAGGAGCTCTCGGCTTCTTCAATACGAGACTGGTAATATTTAGCTTTCGCTCTTCGTACTGCATACTGATAGCTTCTATGTGCTATGCTATAGCTGCTTTTGCCCTGTTCACTCGGATTCCGTCTCCAGCTCCTTTCAAGTTTTTTACAATTTGATTTAATGTGCTGGAGTTCCTGTGTGAACCAAGGGGCAGTGCGTTGTCTACCCTCCTTGGCCTTGCCTTTACTCAAAGGAGCGAGCTCATCCAAGATGGTCGCCACAAGCTGATTAAATTCCTTATTGGCCAAGTCACTGTTAGTGGCCAGCGGTGGCCTCGCTCTCTGAACGGCCAGAACAAAAGCCTCTTGAGAATAAAGTCTCCATTTACGACGCGGGAAATTGCTAGGCCCAGACCTAGTAGACTTATGTAACTGATACGAGAGAAGGAATTGGACCAAAAAATGGTCAGACCAAGGGAGCTGTAGGGGAGTAAGTGGCTTTATCATATCCCAGCTGGCGAACAGAGGGTCCAAACAATGACCCCGCTCATGGGTAGCGGCCACACTTAACAAGTCAAGCTGCAGCTCTTTTAGGACTAATCGAACCTCTGCTGCCTCCTTCTGTAGAGGATCCTCCAAGTGTAAATTCAAATCCCCCAGCACCAGTACTTTACTGTGTTTAATAGCAGTCTGAGTAATCCCTTCCATTAAGCTACTGCAGTCCACTAGTGACATTTAAGTTAGATGCCCTGGGTACATTCTGTACCATATACTTGGGACTCATAAGTAAGCTAAATATTCCATTTAGGAATATGCTAGTTCGGCCATGTTTCAAAGGGGGAGCTCAGGCACTTTATGGCTGGTTAGCAGTGTTAAAATGCACAGAGTTTTAACGCCAGCCAGCAAAAGGTGAAACATATTGGGCGACCATGCAAGAAAGGCATATTTCCTAAAATAATAATTTTGTGAAGGCTTTGAATCATTCATAAATCTAAATGTATTTTTCTAGATATGATGTTCTATTATGCACTATTTTCTATATTAATGCATAATTCTGTTTTCATTACAGAATGGTTATTATGTTATGTTTTATATAACTATTATCAATAAAGTATTTCTAAAACTTAAAAATAGTAAATCTAGATGTACCTGTTACATGCCTTGAAGGTGCACTGGTAGTTGATATTCTGCATGCAGTATTATTGCAGGGCAATAAAGTAGTAGAATGCAGACTGGTATAGATGAGTGAATCTTGCATGATCTAGAATGCATTTGCCTATTAATGCATCTTTGTGACTGTAGACATGCTCCCCCACTGCCATGGAGCACACAGTTAGGCCTACAATATTTTATGAGTTTTCTGACTACCTGGTCCATCAGTAACCTCCATTAAATGTACAATGTTGCATCATCACATCCATTTTTACAGGGTGATGTGCTAAAATGGGCACAAACATTATGTTGGCTTTTTATTCACCAATGTTTGTGGAACTCTTTAAATCGGGTCTTGAAACCTAAACCCTGCCTGGAAGGGGTGTATGCTCTTTACTCATGTATGCATGTACACACACATCTCAAGAAGATCCTTATAGAATCATCAAGAACATATTTTTCTTTGATGCTTTTATCGCAATGCTTCTTTGAACCAATTAAGATTCTATGCATGCAATCTTTAGGAAATTAAGGTTCCTGTGATGAAGAAAGAGTGGGCATGATCATGGAGGCATGCTGCCCCGGCTGGGGCAGACACCAACACCGATCTATTGCTCCCCACAGGTTCGTATCACACTGAATGCTACAAAGTTCCCACACTTCTCGACTTTCCTTGAAAGTTGTTTCGTTCAGAATGCCAGGTGCTTCTGGAAGAGTCGCTCTATCGCGTGGCTACAGCAAGGAAACCTTCTCAATAACTGCCACTTGCTATTGGGTGCTGCCCTTTTATAATTGGTCTTTGCCCAAGATGGTGGCCAGAAAGTTCTAGAAGTTCATGTTTCTTTCTATAAGAAAATTAAAAGATGGATGCCAGAATGCATTAGAAGCTCCAGTTTCCTTCTAGAAATAGGACATCTTGCACAATGTCTTTTGCACATCTTTGACTGCCTAACAAAGTCTTTTAGGGCAGCACCTAACCACACTGAGTGGGTTAAAAAATAGTTTGAGACCACATTGCGGTATGGAACCTCATATTGATCCAGTGCGGCATGGCATAGAGTGTAACAAATAAAGTGCAATGCTCTCTGCAGGCAATATCGTCAGTCTGTGAGGCTGAATCCTTAGGTTCATAGGTCCACTCCTTACATACACAGGCCTATTTTTGCAGATATATTGTGTTGCCAAAGGCATGCATAGCTTGTCTGCTAAATAAATGGATTGTGCCTGTGTGAGGGGACCGTAGTTGAATTAGGGCTCTCAGACATGAGTAATCTAGACATCCACCTACAGAGTGTTGTATTTTAAACAGCCCACTCCTCCTCCTCCCAGCAAGAGCTTGGAGAGGCCAAGAGAGCTGACGTGCACTGGCAGCGTTTAAGAAAACACAAACTTATGATCTATCCCTTCTTGAGTGTTGCTTAAGCATTTTTCGCAGAACTCATAATACCTCCAGGCAGCTGAGCTGTGGTTGCTTTTATAGGCAGCTCCTTGTTGTATGTATTCCTGCAATACCTATTTCTATTCAGTGATACTACCTTCCTGCAAGTTAGTGCTACATGGGCGGGCTGTATGAGGTCAATTTCCACTCTTATATTGGGTGGTGCAATATCGTATTAAAATGCTCTTGCTGAAGCAAGAATCAGTTCAAATAATAATCTGTATTGTCTCACACACAGGGCTGATTCTCGCCCCTTTCTGATGGGGGTTCTTCTTTTCTTTTCCTCCACCCCTAAGAAAAAGTGACACAGATCTTGCCTGTCGTTTGTGAGAAATTAGGAGTATGTCATAAATCTTAATCACAAAAGTTATTTCTAAGTTTAGTCAATAATGGAAGATTGAATTAGTTTTAAGGATTTTATTTTTCATTTACGGTTTAGTATTTAGTCAAATATCTTTTCGTTTGATTAATTAAATATCTCAGTCAAAATACAGAATTGATAATAAAAGTATAGTTAGATCAAAATCCTTTTTATATAATAAAACATCAAGCTTTTGCCATAAAGAACAAGCATTTGCAATGCAATAGGTCTCGCATTAGGAAAGTTTGAGCCATTGGTATTGTAAATTACATTTTTTTTATTTATGTGTTGGTTGTGAAAATAGCTAAAGTAATAGCTTTGTCATTTACAATGCCAATAGTTTTAACTTTCACAAATGTGACACCTATAGCATTTGTAATGCAATATGTGTTGTATTTTCACGAAACTCCAAGAACAGAAGTGAAATATTAACATTTTTTTTGTGACATTTATAAGACAGACGTCATTGTTGTTCGAGTACTTTACGCTGGCACACCTCTTAAAATTATGCAGAGTACGCATGATCTGTATTAGCCGCAGTAAGATTGTTTTTAATGAAAAGTGAAATCGAACTATTGTAAATAGCAGCTTTTGAAACTGAATAAAATTGTTAAATACATAATGGTTGGACAAGACCCTCTGCAGCGTTTCAAATCATATTTACTAACATAGAACTGGAAGATGCTGCCAGAAAGAGCATTTGAAACCAACACCTACAAATTATAATGTAACCTGAATGTATTGCCTTAAATCATTCAAGTAATGTGACTTGGAAGAGTAAGTGCAGATTCTGTTGTTCACAATAGAAGTTGTGAGGGCAATCTGCAGCAGAAAGGATGCATGTGAAAGCAGCAAGGCTATAAAATAGTGCTTAAGGCGCAATCCCCAAAAAGTTCTCAGAGAATGTGATATCATTAAAGCTGTGTTTTTGAGCCGTGATAAGTATTATAATGGGATGGGGAAATGAGCTACTGTGAATAAAATACTTCCGGGCTGTGTATGTGTGTGAGCGTGCATGTGTGCGTGTGTCTTGGAGTCTGTGTGTATGCGTGTGTAACTGTGGGGGAGGAGGAGGAGGGGGTTGCCTGTCTGGGTGCCTGCGTGTCTGTGTAAGTGTAAGTGCGAGTGCGTGCGCGTGTGTGTGTGTGTGTCTGTCTGTGTGCATGCATGCATGCGCGTTAGGCTGGGAGTATGGGAGGGCGGCGCAGGACGGAACGTGCGTGTTCGCGCACACGAATCCAGCCTGAAAAAGCTTGTGCACCCTCTTGTCCTCCTTCCCCCGTAACAGATAACTATTGGTCTCCAGCTGGACAAATGCATCCTTGCGGATGCATTGCCAGCGAGACCTAATAAAGGGCTGATTGGGTGTGTCCAACGAGGGGCTAGAATTATGGGAGAAGTTGAGTGAGAGGAAGAGTGACGATGTCGAGCAGTTGGGATGGGTCTGTGATGGAATGGGCTGCCGGTTAGGAGTCGAGGTACACCCGTGATTGGACCATGAGTAGCTGCTGCAAGGATGCATGGTATAGATCTGCCCACATCATCTTCTGGTATGACGTAGAGAACAAGCTGAATACACGCTAATGTGAAAATAAAGCGAGTGGTGAGATGTAAGTTACTGGTGCAATGCACAGGGCGTATGTGAGTGCATGTAAACTATCGGGACAATGCATGGGACAGACATGATCACGGAAGCTGCTTTAAAAACTGGGTGTGTATGAGCACGCTGAGCTGCGGAGAATAATGCGATATGCACGTCACCTGCTAATAGATTACATACCAGCTGCTGCACTTTTATAGGGGTATACCAGCTTCTGAAACAATCGCTTCTTTACAGGCCGGCAGAATGGTGGCGATCGATACCGGAATCCGCCACAGATATGCAATAGATGGCTGTAGAATGCGTATTAGCTGTCAGTGCAGAGGGTTCCTTGTTTGTCCATCAGTTTCTGAGGGTTTTCACACCATCTGTGAGGAAGTAAAGGTGACCTGTTCGTGGTCACCAGCAATCAGAATAATGTACGGACAGATGTGCCCATATAGTGTGAAAGATAGCGTCCGACAGATGTGCTTCAGCTGCTGATGTAATGCAATTGCAAAATATGCCGACATCAGCTGCTAAGCGGATGCATTTGATATATTTGTATACATCAACTCTTGTTGCGAGAAAGCAGCATGCGGATGTGAGCACTGACTGAGAAAGGGAAATGTTGGTACCAGCTGTTTGTAGAATGCATGCGAAGTATACACGAGTCAGTTGCTAAGTAAGGAAGTGGGCTAGCTGTCTACCAATCGAGTGTACACACGGGCGCTCACCACCTGCCAAAATAATGCCGGTGACCGGTGTCTGCATCAGCTGCCAGGGGAAGTGGCGGGCAGATGAGTCTATGTTTCCTACTTTGCTGAACAAATTCAGAATCCTATGTTTTGCCGGCAGTGTTTTGGAAGATGAATGTGTGCATATCACTCACCGTAAGAGTGTATTCGACAAACGTGTACATGCGCTGGTACAGTAGACTGTGCAGACATAACTGAACACTGGGAACGGATGATTGCACATAAACTGCTGGGGAAATATGTTTGTGCATTAGCTACTTGGAGAATGCTGCAGATGTGCAAACAGCACCTGGAAGATGTGTACGTAAAACTTCTGATACAGTACACGTGTACAAGCTGAATACACGCTAATGTGAAAATAAAGCGAGTGGTGAGATGTAAGTTACTGGTGCAATGCACAGGGCGTATGTGAGTGCATGTAAACATCGGGACAATGCATGGGACAGACATGAGCACGGTAGCTGCTTTAAAAACTGGGTGTGTATGAGCACGCTGCGCTGCGGAGAATCATGCGATATGCACGTCACCTGCTAATAGATTACATACCAGCTGCTGCGCTTTTATAGGGGCATACCAGCTTCTGAAACAATCGCTTCCGATACCGGCCGACTGAAGAGACATGATTACTCCTTGAATAAAACGAAGTACGGTGACACGAGGTCGCGGGGAAAAAACCCACGTCACCAGCCACACCATATCCCAAATACATGAATACATGAATAAATAAATACCGCCTTCGGGTAAAGTCCGCCCTATATAAAAATGCTTAAATACATAAATAAATAAATAGCGCCTTCGGGTAAAGTCCGCGCTATATAAAAATGCATAACTAACTAAAAATATAAATAACGCAAATCACCGCCGTCACTTTGCCGGCCTGCGACCAGGAAGTCAGGCAGGCCGGCGCGACAACCGGAAACAGGAAGTAGGAGGGCGGGAGCCTACCCCGCCTCCCACGGAAGAGCCGGAAGAGCCGCGATTGGTTGCAGCACCGGAGCAGGCAGGAGCCTACCCTGCGCCCCGGTGCCGAAGAATGGAGGAAGAGTCCTGCTGCCGGTGAGTGGGGCTTCGCTTTGTGGCTGGCCTGCGAGGGCGGGAGGGGGGCATGTGTGGGCGCGCGCGCGGCGGCGGCCTGTGTATGTGTGTGAGCGTGCGCGTGTCTTGGAGTCTGTGTGTATGCGTGTGTGACTGTGGGGGAGGAGGAGGAGGGGGTTGCCTGTCTGGGTGCCTGCGTGTCTGTGTAAGTGCGAGTGCGCGTGTGTGTGTGTGTGTGTGTCTGTGTCTGTCTGTGTGCATTCATGCATGCGCGTTAGGCTGGGAGTATGGGGGGGCGGCGCAGGACGGACCGTGCGCGTTCGCGCACACGAATCCAGCCTGAAAAAACTCGTGCACCTTCTAGTCCGTCCTTCCCTCGAGACAGCTAACTATACGTCTCCAACCCTGGACGCATCCTTTGGATGCTAATTCCAGGGCGAGACCTAAAAAGAATGGGACAGAAACAGTGTGAGTTAGAACCCATAAAGAGTTCAAGTTCGAGAGCAAGTGTGAGATGGAGCATAAAGCTCAAATTCAATCAATCAGTGTCAGCAGTGCTTCCCATAAAGAGAGGCTCATGTAACTCAGTAGAGACGTGTGCTAATAAAGCAAAAATAATCATACAGTAGCAAACCACAATCAGCAATAAGCTCAAAAAGGTGGCAAATCAGCTTTCTACGTTCAGCAGGAAACCTCCAGCATTCAGCCTCAGGAGCAGGTTAGCGAATGGGTAAAAGCATGAAGGGGAAAGACGTTAACCTAATCTAGGAACCCACACTAATAGAAACAGTTGTAAGAAATGTTGCAGTCCATGTTGCATCTTCTCCTCTCATCCAATCAGCTTTCAGAATTCTTCTGCGAACAGACTCTCCTCTTCCTTTCCCATGTACTAGACAATAAACTACAGACAGTTAACGAGAAGTGTGAACCAAGATTTGTAATTGTGACTACATACGAAGCCTTTAGATTTGGACCTTCTTTCCCAATACCTTCTAATAAAATTAAATGTATGTTAGCTAAACAAAGAACTATATAAAACAGAAACATCAGTTGTAAAAAGAGAATATTTAATACCACATTTTCCGTTATTATATGAGGAAACATTTTAAAAGGTCAACATTTCTATTCAAACTTTTCTATTCTTCATTATTCATTTATCAATGACGTTTTTGTAGCAGACATCTCAAAACGTTATTGTTGATCACAAATATTTTTCAGATGCAGGTTTTTCATTGAAAGGCCAAGTCATGAAAAGGTCAACTTTTAAACATTTTTATGCTGATATTAGCATCTCTTAGTCGAGTAATTTATGAGGCAAAGCTGCTCTTAAACATTTAGAGGCCTAGTACTAATATGTATAACTGATTACTATTTTTGCACATTTTTAAACATCTATTCAGTTTATTATAAAGTGTATGTTAATTCTGTGCATGTCATTTTCACTATATTATTAGCATTTATGATAAAACTTCTTTCACTCTACATTGGATCATGTACAAATTGGTTGTGAAGAATTGCTTTGTACGTTATCTTTCATTTTATTTTTAAGTATTCCAAAGCTTGCAGATATAACTTTAGAATTCAGTTTGTTCCTTTACTTACACAATGTCAGGGAAGCCAATAGCCAAGTACCTTAATAGTCCTGGTCAGCGGCGGCTCCGCTGCTATGGCGGAGGAGCGTCACCCCCCTGCCCACAGAGGCAGACGAAAAATAAAATGATGATCATTTTATTTTTTGTCCGTCTGAGTCTTGTGGGCGGGGCCACAGCACTGCAGCAGTGGGCGAGGCAGTGTTGGGCACTGCTGACAGTGTGCATGACAGTTTGGGCGGCTGTCTTAGGACGGCCAAACCATCATGCGCACTGAATTCTCTCCAACCCAGCTGCCTTACAGGGTGTAGAGACCAGCAGGCACAGGCTCCCAGGTCCCGACAGAGTGCAAAACAAGACCGCTCCACCCAATCCCGATGCTGCGCTCATGGTGAGTGCAGCGCCAGGATTGGCCGCAGGGGAGTCTGGGAGCATGTGCCCAGCGGATCCGAAGAGCGGTGAGGAGAAGCGCACTTAGCACCTGGTAAGTGTTTTTTAAATTTCTTTGTTAATTTGTTACTGCCACCCACGCTGCCTCACCATTTTATAGGACTCCAGCCACTACTGGTCCTAGTCCTTTAGGTCAGAAAGATTAGACATTTTTGATGAACAAGAGTCTGTGTGTATCCCAAGTGAAACCCATTCCTCCTGTATGTGAATGCAGGTAGCGTAACGTATTTAGCAAGGGAGGTTATTCCGCATAATGTAACTTGTGCCACAGTTTGCTTTTGTCCACCAAGTCTAAAGTCATTGAAAGAAATATATAGTGGGACACCACTTTTTGTTTAACTAAATTTAGTGCCAAAATCTGCTAAAAGACGTTATTGTCTATCACCCATCGCCTTGCCCTACAGCTGGTTTGTTTAAGTGTGATCCACCCTCTCATCTCTATCCAGTCATAGAATTCTTGTAGAGGCCTTGCAGTCTGTCTCGAAGTGCAATAAGCCTATAGTTAGCTAGGTCTGAATTGTGACACATTTTATGTTCATACAAGTCCCTAGTTTACAGTACCAGGGTACACAGGGCCTGAAAGTTAAAGTGTCTCCCAAGGTTTGCAGGACTTATTTTGCCACTCTGAGAGTGTCAACATACAACATGGTTCCCAGTCTGCTACTGCAGACTGAAAGAGCAGTTTTAAAACTGCTAACTTAACTTTTCCATTTACACCAATGGAAAAGTCCACACCTCCCTTTATAATATATATGTAATGCCTAAGGTAGGCCTATTAAGTCCTAGGGCAGGGTGCTGTTAATTTTTAAGTAGCACATGTATTTTTCTATGTATTAACAATTAAACCCCACAATTGTTGTTTCTACTGTGGAAAGGCTAGGAGCCCCATTGGTGAGTACAGAGTTAAATGCTGACATTTCAGCTGTGCTAACTTCTGAATAGGACAACTAAAGTTCATACATCAATGTATCAAAATAATTTTCACATTAAATCTGACTAAATGCTCAAGTCAAATTTAATGTAACTTTTGATTAAATGCAACTTTTAGAAAGTTGCCACTCTGTTGCCCAAGTTTTCCTTTGGTCATTTGCAGATGCTGGCCACAAGACAGACTTCTGCCCACCAGGGGAGGTGTGGGGGGGGGAAATGTGAATGACTCCCAGTAGTGGGGACAATAGAGGCCTGCTGCTGGAATTGGTGTTACGTCTCCCTGGCAGGAAGCCAAACATGGTGCGACCGGATAATGTGGGCTTTATACTGGAAGCCACCTTTGAAGGGGCTAATGTTGAACACACATGAGAGGGGCTACTCTTTTCTTTAGGTAGATGGGCTGCGGTCGGGGTCACCTCCAGTTTCCTCCTGGGCTTCAGTCTTCTGTCCCTGCCTGGAGCATGGACCAAGTACTGCTTCCTATTGCCAGTGTCCTTCCGCTGGCCTCATGCTCCTACTGGTCCATTTCTTTTGCTTTTCTGCATGCACACTTAGAAGCCCGTCTCCTTCACCCTCCAACCTCTTCCCACTCTCCAATGTTTACCTTCCCTCCACCCTCAAAGATGGTTATCTCCATCTTTAGCACACCAATGAAAATATTCTCTATGTACATAATGTTGTGCCCACAGCTCAGGGTGTCTGAAGAGTTTCTTCTTCCTTTGCTATTTAAGCTGCTTTAGAAAGGGTTGTGAATTACTGAGTATTTACCATTCTCTCCCTCTCATTGCCTCCATTAAGGCATTGTTCAAAGCCTGTTCAATAGGGAATGTCAGTATTGGTCTGAAATGTCAATCGTTTTAACATTGTGGTGTTAGAGATGTGTTCCAGGCACACTTAACTCCTGAGAAGAATTAATAAATGCCACAACATTGAAGTTGCGGCAGACTGTACACCATCAGAGGGAGCTTTTTTCCTTGGAGCGGAAGAGCCTATCAGCGCAGCAGTGAGCAGAGACCACTTCTCCCCCTCCCGTACCCACTTTTTCACCACAAGATAAGCAACATGTGAGTGGATCTAGACGTCATGCTGTCTGCAGACTGCCACATAAAGGGAAAACAGTGCCTTCGCCTCTCTAACAGCATAAAATGCTCCATTCGGTTCAGAAATATGGCAGAGGAGTATCGCCCCACTGCCCGCAGAGGCAAATGAAGCATAAAATGCATATCATTTTATTTTTCGTCCTGTGAATGAGTCTTGGGGGGCGGGCCACAGCACAGCAGCGGAGGAGAGGGAGTGTTTGGCACGGCTGTCAGTGTGCATGAAGGTTTGGCCGGCCATCTTAGGACAGCCAAACCATCATGCGTACTGACATCTCTCCAACCCAGCAGCCTTGCTAGGGTGAGAACAATAGCAGGCAGATCCTCCCAGCACCTGATGGAGCACAAAACAAGCCCGCTCGGCCCAAACCCGACACTGCTCTCATAGATATGAGAACAGCATCTGGATTGCCCGTAGGGGGGGGGCTGGGAGCTTAAGTCTGTGCCTAGAGTAGCAGAAGACTGGCGAGCAGAGCAGCGAGAAGAAGACTAGCAGGTACATTTTTGTTAATTTATTGTTTCGTTTGTTACAGCCCCCCCACCCTGGCCCCTGCACTGCCCACCACATTTTCCCTGACACCAGCCGCTACTGCTGTAGCGTCAGACTGCAATGCTTTAATAATATCTTCTAAAATTAGAAACTTGTTGGCGTGTTCATAGTTTGCGTGATGTAATGCCTAACCCTGGGCAGAGTTTGCGGAGTTGCACTATGCGAAGCTACGCGAAGTGCAAAAAAACTCTGCCACACTACGCAGTGATTGCACAGTGCCGGATGATTGTCCGCACTGTGCAATCATTGTGAACAGCACCATGCACAGCGCAAGCTTGCCTTTTCTGCTGCTCGAGTAGATTTTTACTGGAGCAGCAGCTCTCTCAACGCGAATGGGCAGTTTCTCAACACCAGCGATCGCGAGCATACACCACCACTCGCAATGAGAAACCTGACGCCTACCCGTTGAGAAATCTCGCTGGGAGGTTTATTTTCCACGCTTGCTCTCGCCAACCTGATGTTGATGACCGCGAACGAGGAAAAAAAAAATGATTTTTTATAGAGCATTTTTACAGTTTAATAGTTGTTCCTTGTGTGCTTGCACCAAGCTGTGGGAAAACGTACAACATTAATAAATTAGGTTTACAGTAGCAAACCCAAACAGAGGACCCCTCAAAGACGTCTGCCTGTAGGTATCCTGATAGGAGCTCTATTCTTACAGACGCATGTCCATGTTTTCTCAGGGACATGCCATCCAGTGAACATAAATGCTAGCAGCGGCGGCTCCTCTGTAATGGCGCAGGAGCATCGCCCCAGTGCTCACAGACAAAGCTTAAAAAATAAAATGATAATAAAACAATTTTAGTATCATTTTAGTTTTTTAAACGACTGGCTGAGCCATGCATGTTTAGGGAGGGGCGGGGCCGGCCATGGCAGGGAGGAGGAGGGGTGGGCACTGGAAGTGCACATGTGGGTTTGGCTGGCCAAACAGACATAGACAGTTAGGTTTCTCCAACCCAGCTGTATTCTCCACAGCCGAATGGAGAAACGGCACAGACTCCCTGTGCCTGAGCCAGGGTCAAACCAGACTGCTCAGGCAAATCCCGGCACTGCTCTCACAGCATAATAGCAGTGTCTGTATTGGATGGGGAGTCTGTCCAAGGGTCTGCTGGGAGCAGCAGGAGAGCAGGGGAGCACCGAGGCACCAGGCAGCTGGCAGCATAAGGTAAGTCTTTTTTAATATTTCTTATTAATGCCCCATGTTCAACCTTCCCCCATCGCCCTGCTGCTGAATATTTACAGCCACAATGACTGAATGCTAACTACATGGTATTTGTTTAAACATGAATACAAGAGCATGACTGCGGTTTAAACAATTTGAGTATCGCCAAACATATAAGTGCATGCAACATTGCATTGTCGTCGCATAATGTTAGGATAACTCTGCATACCACAGTGGTATTTTCATCCCCGCAGTTCCATCCTGGGTCTTGATTCTGCAGTAAAGTTTCCCATAACTGGTCGTCTGTGGAATATAAATAATCACTGAGTGAGCTTGAAATGTAAATGGTTGTTCTGAGTTGAAATGAAATGAAAAGTACATTTATAAAGCACTCGATTGCCCGAAGGCGTCTTGGTGCTGCCTTTACTTAAGTCAATGTGAAGAGATTGGCTCAGTGAGTGAGGTGGACGGTCAGGCAAGGCCAACTATTGGCCAAATAACCAGGTTTTTAGGGCTTTCCTGAATTGAAGAAGATTTGTAATTTCCTTTAGTTTAAGGGGGAAATCCTTAATTTGGCAGCACAAGTGACAAAGCTTCTGCCTCTCCAGGAGGATTTTCTGAATTTGGGAAAAATTACTTTCTTGTCTGCAGATCAACACAATGGCCTAGAGGGCCACTTTGTGTCACTCCCTCCTTCCTGGCTGCTGCACTCAGGGATGTAGCCCACATACCATAACTTTGTCTAATGTGGTACCTGGGGGTTATTCTATAATGGCCAAAATGTCAGTGGAAGTATCTGTTAAACTTAAAAAGAACCCAAAGAAAGGAACCCATTTCAGTTCCGTCAGGCTGCACAGCCAATTCGAATCCAATGAATCAAATTCATTTGTTCACAACTATTTTCTTCTTAATTTCACCATACTTGTCATCCATTTAATCTCTTATGTTCAATCCATTTTATCCAAATCTCGCTTGTCATCTGAATCGACCAGCTGTTCCGCGCCACCGATTGGGGCGCCTCGCGTTGGGATAGGTCATTCACCCTGGCTGCTCGTGTTTGAGGTACCTTACCTTTTCGAACAGCCCCACGGGAACAGACTGCGGGGCCCTGTAGTGTTACTGCTAGGGTCTCCCCCCTAGAGCAGGACCAATTGGCTTGCTCCCTGATTGACCCAGTGAGGTTGTATCTTTCTTCTTTCTCTTTTTTTGTTTACCTTATTTTCACTGTGTAGTACCTAATACCCGAGGTCCTGAAGAATTGCCAGACAGGCAAGAAACATGTCGACCTTTTTAGAGGGTTGAGTTAGCCCACTGTAGACTAAGCAGTCCCTATCTCCCCTCCCACCATTTTAACCAAGGGAGTCAGCCACGTGAATAAAGTCCCTTGTGGACTGACTCACCACCTTTTAAATCTCACCACCCCCTCACGACTACACCCCCACCAGACCCCTTACACGCACTCAAACCATTGGCTGGAACAAAAGATCTCCAACAAAGAGCACCTACGGCGCCCGCCAGACATTGCAGCGCCAGTCTGACGAGGAGCAGGAGACCAATGATGAAGCATGACACCTAGGTTTCTGGGTGTGTGAGGTCTTCTAGTTCCAACAAGGGAACACCTCGTTCCCTGCTTTCGTTCTACTCCATACCATTACACATATTTTCCCTGGGGAACTTTGTATTCTTTTGCCTTATAGTTGACTGGACACATACTCTGGACCCCGTTAAATATTGTCCACAATTGGTTCCCAACTTTGTACCGAGATCTAAATTCACAAAAACACAGGAGTGGTGGTTGGGTTTCGCATGGCATGAATTTAATCCAGTCACCCAATGCATTTCGAGAAGTATATTTCCCTTTGTCAGGGGCATCTACAAATAAAAGTACATGTTTTATAATTTAACTTGCTACATTTGTCTAATAAAAATGTATATTAATGAGAAACAAAACTCATGTTTAAACTGCGATCTTCTTTGCTAAAGCGTATTTTACACTCATTTACCCCATATCAAGAACCACTACCAAATTTCATCCCATCGTAGTCCTGCAAATATGCCCCAACACATGTTCCCCCAATTATTTGAATCGGATTACTGTGCTCCAACACCCTCCTCCTGCTGTCCAATCTTTTTATAACATCCCCTCACCCGCTACCCCTACACATTCTTTGATTCCCCCACTCCTCCCTCTTATAGCTTGTGGCCACCTCCAGAACTGTTTTAAGGCATATTGCACAGCAGTGCAGCTACTGTACAACACGCTTAAAGTGAATAAAAACAAAGCGCTATGGCGTAAGCAACCCTGGCAGCAACATAGCACTTTAGTTTTTGTTTACAGTTAATTCACGGTACACTAAAGCCCATGGTGCTGCGCAACATATTTTAAAAATTTTGGCAATGCCAATCGGTCTCACATTGGTGAAACC
Source organism: Lissotriton helveticus (assembly GCF_964261635.1). Classification (NCBI taxonomy): domain Eukaryota; kingdom Metazoa; phylum Chordata; class Amphibia; order Caudata; family Salamandridae; genus Lissotriton; species Lissotriton helveticus. Next base: position 174,237,934 of record NC_136073.1, read on the forward strand.
GATTGGCTTTACCAATGCTTGTTTTGGGTGGTTTGGGGGTCTCTTTTATGGCTTAGAACCGGTTTTTACTGTTTTCCGATATTACCACAGACGTTGACTGAAATAACCATATCCTGTACAACACCTGTACAATATGTGTTATCAATTTCAAAACTGCCCTGGTTTGCCCCCTTGGGCCACTTTTTAAGCAATAGGACTCGCTAATGGAGGCAACTTTTAAGTTGGAGCCCGTCCTATATTCTGTCCCAGTCGAACCCTGTCCTTCCAACGAACCATGACCATTGGATTCTTAGAAATCATTACATATAATTACTCTCACTTCCTGTCAACCTTATTTTTTTTACTAAAAGCACAAATCAAGTCTTATTAATGTCTGTCTCCAGGCTGTACATACTTGCTACAAGTCCCAGCGTGCGTGCTAGTCCGCAGTAATGTAACTGTACTCAAATCATCTAATGTATGTTGTACATCGGATCTCGTGAGCCCGCGGGCAGTGCACTTTGTTGCTAGATGAAGACCGTGCACATGTCAAAGGCTGGGCCCGTCTGCTCCATGGCGGGGTCACTATAGGTCACACACCCATGCAAAAGTCATTTTGCACGCGAGATTGATAGTCACTGTTCCATCAGAGTTATCAGAACGCCATGCTAGCAAACCTGGCCTTCACTCTGACTGATGCGGTTTAATATTAAACTATCGGGATTTTTTAGCGACCTATTATAGTATTATGTCCAGAATATCGACTACCAGCTTACTGCCTTAGTGTGCATATAGAGATAAGAATAGGTTTACTATTCATACCTTCACACGTATATACCTTGACAATATATATATGTACCTCGGTATATGGCTGAGAAGAACAGTAATTCTATATTTAAGTATTTGCTTCCGTTGGCGATACGCTGGTAGTCCATATTCTGGACACAATATTATTTCAAGTGCATAATAAAATCTCAATAAAGTGATACAACACAGACAATACATTTGGGTGAAGCTTGAAAGACTTAACATGTATTGATTTAGTAATGCAGCCTCAAGACTCTGGACATGTTGCCCTACTGACGTGGAGCATAATGTAACTGTAGTTTCCGAGTTTATTGACTTGCGATAGCATTAGTGACCTTATTGTAAAATGCTGCAGCACCCATCCAGTTTTTGAATGGGCAAAACATCATTTTCCCTTTTGATGCTGCTATTCTTGTGCACATTTCTAAATCGAGCATTGACACCTGCCCCCACCGGGTGCAAATCATAATGTCACCCTGGAGCTTTGGCGCTTGATAAAGTGCTAGGTTCTAAATCATGCCCTAAATATGGAAGGAATGAGCAGGGTGATGGACATATTATAAGGCTAAAGTATACCCTTCTCTGCACCAAAAGGGATATCAAACTTCCAAGTTTATGACTTTATAACTGACCATGACGTTTAGGTTTGAGATACTATGTCGTTAGTGACTTAAAATATCTTATTAACATAAAACCAGAGTTCATTTATCCCTAATTGCTTTACCATTCATCACTGTTTAGGTAGCACATGCCATGGTGAAACATTTGAGAGAGGCGTGGCTTGTAAACAAACATGGCGGACGCAATTTCATTTTGCTCACGCCAGACACTCAGAGATCCGTCTTTCTCGCTCACTGCATCTGCCTCAGTCCATCCTTGTTGCATCGTCCACCAGCAGATCTGTGGAAGCACCAGGGGCCTTATTTATGAAAAGTGACGCATCGCTGCGTGAAAACAGCGATGCGTCACTTTTCACTGCGCTCTCCCTGTGACATGATCGATGCGTCATATTTATAATATGACGCATCATGTCGCAAGGAGTTACAGATACATCAGTATTTCTGACGTATCTCTAAGCGCAAAAGTGACGCATTGCTGGAGTGTGTCACAAAAGTGACGCAACTCCAGCAATGCGTCCTTTCACATGGGGAAAGCCCCATGTGAAAGGGCCTGCATCAGTCTTACGCCTGCTGTGAGGCAGGCGCAAGATTTTGACGCAACAGCGTCCTAAAAGTGACGCAGTGAAATCTCATAGATTTCACTGCGTCACTATTACGAGGCTTTTTGCGTGTGAATGCCCCCTTTGCATACATTATACCTGACGCAGGTATAATGTAGCGCAGGGGTTTACAAAGTGACGCATCTGCTTAGATGCGTCACTTTGTAAATAGTGCGCATCAGGGGGCAAGTTTTACGCCGCCGATGCGCCACAAAAAGTGACGCATCGGAAGCGCAAAACTCACGCAAGGCCTCATAAATGAGGCCCCTGCAGCACTTGAGGCCTCCCTGCGTGGCCGGCTCCTGCTCACTTGAGCCTCAGCACGGCTGCTATTGAGGAGGCCGCTTGCGCGGGGAGGCTGTGTTCAGTCTGTGGGCCCGTTCCCGCTTGGCCCTTCTTCTTGAGCACCCGAGGCTACGAGGATGTTTTTTTTGGACCATGGGCTAAGGACGGACAGGACTATCAGGTGATTCCAGAGGAGGTAGTTAGGAAGGTGTTAGGGAGGGCTTTAAGTGGGCCGGGTCTCACCGGTGCTGAGCACCAGCAGCTTTTTTAAAGGGGACCTCGAAACGGGTCTCTATCGGGCTCAGTTTTGTTCCCTGGCACAGACGGTCCGTTTTTTTCTGGACTGCACTGACAGCAGGCATATCAGTGCTCACACTGCTCACTTCTCACTAGAGGAGAAGTTACGGCATGACGTCATGCCAGGTGAGCGTTGTAGGGGAAGGAAAATCCTTTCAAAAGAGTAAATTTCTCTGGATTTCCCTTCTCTTTCTGAAACTCAGGAGCAGCAACATTGTCGTAGTGTCACCATGGCTTTAAGTCAAAGCTTTTTCAATATTATATATAAGGTTCCCTGTTTTCCGTTTTTACAGATTTTTAATGATAAATACAGACAGAATATCATTTGTTTTCCTGTCTGTATTTATTTTTAAATGTGGATAAAAACAGAAATTGGGTTGCTTTTTGACTGATCTAAATACTCTCTTCCAGGCCAATAGCTGTGTGGATTGAAAATTAAGTGTTTAAAAAAGAAAGGAATTTTAGTAAAGAGAAAAACAGCAGTAGATATGTACAAGGTTGATACTGAAATTTGCATATTTTCATATAAGTGCATTGAGTTATCTTCTGCGGATGCTCATATCACTGAAACTTGGCAGCCATTCAAGCATAACTGCATTTTTCTCAGTAAATAAATGTGGAAATAATCAAGTTTCAGCTTTATTTCTCACAAAACCCTAAATAAATATGGATAAATACGGGTAAAATTAACAAAAAATAAATATGGATAAATACAGACGGAAATGTCAAAAAAATAAATACCATAAAACCGGGAGCCCTAATTATATACAAGCCATAGTTGCTGCTTATTTATCTTATGCAACATTGACAAAGCCAATAGTCGTGACTTTTTGTAGGTATGATGTTACTTGTTGTATCATAGATCTAGATGTAATGACAGAAACAGCAAAATACAAGTCGGGCGGCACACTATGCTAAGCACAGATATTTAGTTTATGTTTTTATAGCCACGCCCTTAATTACATTGGCCACGCCCCTTTGCGAGACCCCCCAGTTTTTTCGTCCCGCTTAAAGCCCTGGTGACAGGTCAAGGGAAATACAAGGCTACTGAAAGTATAACTCAGAACTACAGAGAACAGGAGCTAAAAATATACGGGGACAAGGAGACAGACAAGAACAAGACTTGATCAAAGTAACTAAGGGCTGTATTGGTATGACAAGAGGTTGCTTAGTAGATCAGGGAAATGCCCTTTGGATTGACACCAGCAGATTGTTCTTAACAATAGTCATACAGCAAAGTCATAGTGTGGGCCTACCGTTATACAGACTGCTGTACTCTGTGTAAGTTGGACCTACACTGACAACAATACTGAGACAGGTAAGACTTCAAACGACCTATGCTCAACAACAGAAGTCTTTCCCTAATCTGATCCGAATGGAGACCATTCACTGTCACACTGTAACTGTATATGGACTGCAGCATACAGTGGACCACATTTGGAATGGAACAAAAAAACAGAGTGAAAGAATAACCAGAATACAGAACATGCTAGACAGCATGGTGACAGGGAGAAAACCAAGACATGGGAAGCATAAATAGGGATTCCGAAATCAAAAGTAGGAATACTGGGATCAAGAGCAAGCTGTACACCCCAGACACAGGGACAAGTATTGACCTGTTGGTACAGGAAAACTGAAATTAGGATGCAGAACAAGGACTTCCTGAATGTACCCAACAGGAGTGGGAAAATCAATGCCCTGCTGTTACATACAATAACAGAGTTCAGAACAATAAATCAGAACAAGGAAGCAAAAGGGATCAGTGCCAACTCAGCAAACAAGTTGTCAGAAGGCCAAAAAGAAAAATTCAGAATTCAGGATGGGAGGAAAGAAAAATAGGCAGAAAAAAGATGAGACTGTGAAGCAAGGAAAACTCATAAAGCACAAAGTTGCACAGGGCAGCCACTGTAAAGCACGACAAAGCAAAAAGCAGTCCTTTGAATCTGGACTCCTCTCAGGATGTCTAGGTTCAGCAGTGCAGGCAACTAGAGAAGACAGCAGGAGCTCCCATTAGTGGGAGCTGAAGCATGAGTTCTGAGTGCAGACGTCCTAGTCTCCTCTCTGGGACTGGTGAGTGCAGGGCTGGCTAGCCCACGTGTTGGGGACCTGTAGGAGTGGGTCTCCACTGTGGAACTCAACTTACTGCAGTCACGTGTGGGAGCTTTCCCCAGATCATAAAATAGGTGACACAGCATCCTCTCCATTGCCACCCAGGTAATTCTCCTTTACTCTCATCAGCATGGCCTCCCTTCATGGCAACCTCCACAGGGCCACGTGTCCTTCCTTCTAACATGTGGGTATATGCTCAGAGTTACACAAGCGACCCTTCCACTCATCTCCTTCCTCTTCTTCAATCTGAGGGCCCAGTGATTCACTGTTCCCCCTGGCAGAAGAGATGCATCAACTCCAGGGCCACCCCGGACTACAAGCCTGTGATGGGGGGATAGGGTTGGGGGGGGTCGGGTTTAATGTGCTGGCTGCTTGTCAGGGCCCCGGAGGTGTTGATCTAGCAGCCGCTCAGTGCTTTTGAATTCCCTGATCTACATTTGATGTGTTGCCGCAGGGTATGCCTGGGTCCGCGCTGCCATCAACCTCCAGCAACTGTCCTTGATACTGCATGCCACGTTACCAGAACCTACCCCTCCACAAGGGCTATGACTCAGACTGCTCGTGCTGCATCCCTTCTGGATCCCCTCTCCCCGATGGGCCTTGGGGAACTTGAAAGCGGGTCCACATCACAACCATAGCTCTGTCTCTAACTTTGCATCCTTGTGAGTGATTTCTTCAATAATTTGCATTGCCATCATTAGGGAAAGATTCAAATCAGCCCGTTCAGTGGCCCCTTGCCTGATGGACCCCAGCAGCCATCTGAAGAGGCTTCTACATTGGCAGGCCCTGATAAATGTCATTCAATGTTTAGGAGCAATTCGCTCCAAACACTCTGCACTTGAGGCCAAGGTGATTGAGGTTGGTTTCCTGCACCCACACCAGAAGAAAATGATAGTGTGCATTATTCAAGGAGAGAAGGAAATACAGCAGCTGAGTCCGATCACCTAGGACTACCACCATCAGCTCCAGAAACTCACTGACTGAGTATGATTCCTTGAGGACAAGGATAATGATGCAGAGGACCACCCCAGGCAGAACAAACTGTGGTTGATTGGTCTCCTGAGGGGATTGAGAGGAAAAACCAAGCAGAATTCCTTGAACAGTGAATCGACAGGTTCACACCTTACCAGAACTTATCCTCTTCTCATTCAAACACACCCATCTTTACTATACCGGCCATGCGCCCTCGTCCAGCAGCCCCCCCTCACCCATTCACAGTCTGGCTGCTACATTATAAAGACAGAGATGCAACTCTCTGGGAAGCACAATACTAAGTTCGAAAACCAGCAAGTCCTACTCTTTCTAGATTATATGCTTCCTCTTTGGGACTTAAAAGGCAGCTGCGAGACAAGGCCATCAGATAGTCACTACTGTTTCCCTCGTAGCTTAAGATCATGTAATATAACACAGTTATCTTCTTCACAAAGCCAGAGGACTCCTGGGGCTTGGCCTACGCCCTACAGGCAGGGTCCCTCCTACCGGGCAGTTAAACACTACCGTGTTGGGCACAGGCTGTGGCTCCACAGACGACATTGCAGACTTGGGACAGTCAGGGCAGTACCTGCCTCATCCATGCCCTCTCCTGACCAGGCCCGTTACAGTAGGAGATCTGCCCTTGCAGTGGTGGCCACCACCTTCAATGTCTCAACCCCCACTTTCTCTCTCACCCTCCTCATTGGACGACAACATTGCCTTCTCTTCTGTAAATCCTTCCAACAGGCAGGCATCCTCCTCTTGTGATGACACCTCGAACAGCTGATGATTTACTGTAATGTTCCCATTGGATTCCAGCTACTGATCTCTGTACTGCCCTAACAACCCAATCTGGAGACCTTCAGGCTACATATGACCGTCCGAGTGCAGCAAACCATGGGAGTGTAGGAAGAAATATTCTCCTGCATCCTTACCAACCATAGGGGGCTTCAACTCTCCCTCCCCTTCATTCCGTTTCCCTCTATCACCACACTTTAGTAATGCCACAAGCCAAAAATACTCTGGTATTTACTAGGTGTGCTTCCTAAACATCACGCTCTTAGTGATGGCTAACACACCTTCCCCCTTGAAGAAGTTACAATGATTCTTACCCAAGTTTGGACGGCCATCTGGTTGCTTGTTGCCCAATCTATTTTCAAAGTATCCCTTGTCCCCTATGAGCCTTCTCCAAAAAACAACTTTAACTACCGAAGGTAACTAGCTCTCCTTCATCATCTTTGTTTTAACTCCATTAAATTGTTGGTCCCTTGTCCCATTCCTCAAGTAAAATGCTCTTGCCAAAACTTTCAACTTATACCCTCATTTTGTGGAATATTAGGTGGGAACATACAGCCAGAAGATCTATAAGATACATACATTTTTCAAACACAAGGGGGTACAACTATCATTCCTTTAGGAGACACACATGGTGGCATCCGAGGTGTCTCAGCTCCAAAAACAACGTTTCTCATTCTTTGCCAGATGTATAACAGTCTAGATTTGAGCAGTGATCCAATTCGCCAAGAAATCCACTGTCATAGACCCCAAGGGTGGATTTTTCCTGCCAGAGGGTGCCCTGGATCGGCTCTCCCTGGTGCTTCCCCAGGGACCTTGCTGGAGATTTCAACGCAGTATTGGATACATTCTTGGAGAGATAACACCCCCACTACCCAAAGCACCTACAAGTATCTATGCCCATTCTCTTGCAGATTGGCTTCATCATTGGTCCTTGGTCCAAGTCTGAAGATGTCATAATTCTGAGCTCCGTCTCTGCTCTTATTATCAGCCCCCCTCACAACCTGTATATCCACCTTGACCGAGTCCTCTGTTTTGCCCAACTTTGTTCAACATTCTCCATGTCAGATTATTTTAGCAGATCCTTATGGAATCATAACCCACTCAGACTTCCCTCCAGTGGGGTAGTCCCTACCTCCCATTCCCACTTGGCACTTTCTGGGTACAGTCCTGGAGATTCCTCCATTTAGAGATTCCTTGACATCCTCCGTTCACGTTTACTTTAAAATTAAAACGGGATGCTCTTAAGGTAGTCATTCATGGCCATTCCATACGCAAGTTGGCTGGTATCTGTAAGACAATTGAGGGAGACCTACCAAAAAATGGATAGTCAATGACTCCAATCTGAGGGATGAGATGAACTTGGCCTAAGCCAACAAAATGTAATAGCTAAAGAGGCTCAGATGCTTAGATTATTCGAGGTTCATTACTCATAGACACACCCAAAGAGATAAACAAGGGAGGCTACTGGCCTGGCTGAACACTCTCGACACCTCGCAAGCACCGATCCCCATACTTAATGTCAACCAAATACCCCAGTCAGTACAGAACAGGAAATTCTCCTCAGCTATTGGGACTATTATAATCCCATTAAACAGTAAGACCCCCGCCGACCCTTCAGCACACATAAGCAAATTCCTCAGCGGCCTTTCACTAATCTGTGTACCGCTGTAAGACAAGGAAGAGATAGATGCCTTAATCATTCCCCAAGTGATTAAGGCGGCTGCTCAAGAACCTTCAGCAGACAAGATAGCCTTTCATTGGACTTTTACAAAGCATTCCCAGATCTCTTTGCCCCAAACCGGAAGAACTCTATGCAGTGCCACTGAGTAGGGACTCCTTCCGCAGTCACTGAGGCAGGTTCTCCTTGTCCCCTTCTCAAGCAAGGGGGGGGGCTGAATTGATCCATCCTCTTTTAGGCCTAGTGCTATTTTAATCTCTGACTATAAGATTAGAGGTAAGATTTTGGTCCCTTGTATCTTATCACTCTCCCCTCAAAGATCAGGACGGGTTCATACCCCATAGAAACACGTCGGTTAATCTCCAACACTTATACAGACGCCTGCCGGCTACTTCCTCAGCTTGGCAGCGATCCAAGGCTCTTAGGCTGTATCTTGAAAAAGCTTTCAATACCTTGCACTGGGATTGCCTTTTTGAGATCCTCTGGAGCTTTGGCTTTAGGACACTCATTATCTGTCTCATCCATGTGCTTTACTCATGCCCATTTGCAGGTGTTCGGTGGGTAAATCATTTCTCTGTCCTTCAAGATTGTTGAAGCCTAATAATAAAGCAAGCAGAAGTATGCAGTAAAGTACAAAGTAGTGCTTTTACATAATGCAGTAGCGTGAATATAGCATCTATAGTAGGCTGGCTCAAAACACAATGATTCATATGGGCTTTTATACCATCTGATACATCTTGCCTATTTAACACAGCCAATGGGGCATCACTCGGCGTTATGATTTTCCAAACATTTTTCTAATCATTAATCAACAATGGACAGTCAGCTATATTTGAAAATTGACTCATGAAATGTTCTGCAACCGAAGCAAAGGAACAGCTTGTCACATACACTCATTGGTGTCTTGAGTTCATTTTGCTTCTCAAGGCCTTGTGGTTATTGCAAACTCAGCATAGGCCATCAGGCATTAAGATGTTCTGCAAGTGCCTATTAAGTGTCAGAAAATGGAATCTGAAATAAAATGGATTATACAAGATCAACAGGGGGACATGGCAGGGTTACCGCTTGTCACCCCTGGTTTTTGCCTTGGCCATGGAGCAGCTGGGTGTGCGCATGAGGATGGGGAGTGGTATGGGGTATGCCCTAGCTTATGGGATGAAATCTAACTCACTCTATGGTATTGACCTTCTCATTTACCCCATGGACTTCAAAGGCTCAACATCCAAAATTGCTCAGCTCTTCACAGACTATGATGCCGCCTCCAGCCTTAGAGTCAACTGTCCAAAATCCTGCATCTTCCCCCTGGTGCCGAACAGCCCAGAGGCTACACAGGAACTAGGAGGGGCCCCCTCTGTTGGGAAGAAGTAACTTTTTGTTTTGGTATTTGGGTATCAGAATTTATCAAAATGACATATACCTTACTTGACAGTAATCTAAACGGTGACAGACGTAACTTCACAAGTGACATTTTGGAAGACCCATCCTGTAGGGTGTACTATTTCAAAGGTGGTCCTACCCAGCCTACCTTATTACTTTTTTAACCTACTATTCACCTTTCCCACTGGGTTTTTCCACCACCTATACAAGCTACTATGTTGCGTCATCTGGCAAAGTGGGAGGTGTGGAGTGGTCCTCCAACTGAGGGGAGGGGCTGGGGGCACTTCACTATGAACTATATTACCTTGCAGCCCAACTTCAATGGATGAGCAGATGGCTTTTAGGCCTCTCCATTAAAGAGATATGTACAGAGGCACGACCACTGCAAATGGGAGACCTGAATGGGATCTTCCTGGTAAACACCAGCCCACTCCATGTACACCCTTGTCTTCTCTGAGTCATCTTATGGAGCTCATTTTATGCCCTGAGCCTTACCAAGCAAGTGAGAGAAAGGCAGAGAAGGGGGAGGAGAAAGTGGAAAAAAACTGTGACAAAGTGAGAAAGCAAGGATGAAAAATAACCTTCAAAAGTGAGATAAAGGGGCAAGAAGTGTCAGGTGGGGGATGAAAGACACATCAGATGGAATCAAGACTAGACAACCTTGGATTATAATAGTTCCAGCATACAGCAGTGCTGGTGGTGTCTAAAAACACTTTCATCCTCAGAACTTATTATGCTATAAATTAAGCGCTGTCTATGATGATAGTATCCTTATTTAAAGCAAATAAATTAAGATCATTACGCTTCGCAGTCCATATAAACCATTACATCAAGAATGACGTACACTTATGACAATTTACAATTTAAAACCAGTAGCGGCTGGCAGGCAAGGAGGGTAGGGGAACGGGGTTAGGGTGGGAGTAGGTGGGGAGCGCGGGACAAAATAAAATAAGGGAAAAACACTTACCTCTTTCGCCGTCCGCTTTTTTCCTCTGCTTCTCTGGGAGTCCTGGGACCAGGAAGCACCCAGGCTTCTCACAGCCAATCACAGCGCTGCATTGCAGAGCTGTGGTTGGCTCCCCTAAGCCAATCACAACGCTGCAATGAAGCCCTGTGATTGGTCTGAGTGCAGTGGGTCAGCGCTCAGATGGAGACTGTGGGCCTTTGCATGTTCCCCACCAGGCTGTATAATGCAGCCTGGTGGGGAACATACAAAGTGCGTATGACTGGCTGGGTCAAGACGGCTGGCCAAACAGTCATGCACACAAGGCGTCGATTCCGATCCGGTAAAATAATCCGGCGTACGAATCGTATTCGTAGCCGATTCCGTACGAATGGGAAACTACCGTCCGACCAGCGAATTCCGATCCGTGTCCGTTGATTTCCGTACGATTTGCTACGACCCGTACGAATGACATTCGTTTACCCGTACGAATAAGCCTCGTGCAGACCACCGTACGATTCGTTATCAGTCCGTACAAACTCACTATTCCGAATCGGAACGAAATGCCTGAGCGAGATACGTACGGGCCAAAGTATTCACGCTTCAACATTGATTCGTACGGGACATTCGCCTCACTGCAAGCTCCACCAATACATACTACACGCACACCCCTTGGCCAAGCCTACGCGAACCCCCCCCCCGCCAACGGCCCGTACCACTCACTCGCACGCACAAGTACGACATGCACACCCGCCCAACAAGCGTACGCGAACACCCCCACCCGCCAACGGCCCGTACCACTCACTCGCACACACAAGTACGACACGCACCCCCCCCAACAAGCGTACGCGAACACCCCCACCCGCCAACGGCCCGTACTACTCACTCGCACGCACAAGTACGACACGCACACCCCTCGGCCAAGCCTACGCGAACCCCCCCACCCGCCAACGGCCCGTACCACTCACTCGCACGCACAAGTACGACACGCACACCCCTCGGCCAAGCCTACGCGAACCCCCCCACCCGCCAATGGTCCGTACTACTCACTCGCACGCACAAGTACGACACGCACACCCCTCGGCCAAGCCTACGCGAACCCCCCCACCCGCCAATGGTCCGTACTACTCACTCGCACGCACAAGTACGACACGCACACCCCTCGGCCAAGCCTACGCGAACCCCCCCACCCACCAACGGTCCGTACCACTCACTCGCACGCACAAGTACGACACGCACACCCCTCGGCCAAGCCTACGCGAACCCCCACCCGCCAACGGCCCGTACCACTCACTCGCACGCACAAGTACGACACGCACACCCCTCGCCCAAGCCTACGCGAACCCCCCCACCCGCCAACGGTCCGTACTACTCACTCGCACGCACAAGTACGACACGCACACCCCTCGGCCAAGCCTACGCGAACCCCCCCACCCGCCAACGGTCCGTACTACTCACTCGCACGCACAAGTACGACACGCACAGCCCTCGGCCAAGCCTACGCGAACCCCCCCACCCGCCAACGGTCCATACTACTCACTCGCACGCACAAGTACGACACGCACACCCCTCGGCCAAGCCTACGCGAACCCCCCCACCCGCCAACGGCCCGTACCACTCACTCGCACGCACAAGTACAACACGCACACCCCTCGGCCAAGCCTACGCGAACCCCCCCACCCGCCAACGGTCCGTACCACTCACTCGCACGCACAAGTACGACACGCACACCCCTCGGCCAAGCCTACGCGAACTCCCCCACCCACCAACGGTCCGTACTACTCACTCGCACGCACAAGTACGACACGCACACCCCTCGGCCAAGCCTACGCGAACCCCCACACCTGCCAACGGTCCGTACTACTCACTTGCATGCACAAGTACGACACGCACACCCCTCGGCCAAGCCTACGCGAGCCCCCCCACCCGCCAACGGCCCGTACCACTCACTCGCACGCACAAGTACGACACGCACACCCCCCCAACAAGCGTACACGAACACCCCCACCCGCCAACGGCCCATACCACTCACTCGCACGCACAAGTACGACACACACCCCCCCCAACAAGCGTACGCGAACAACCCCACCCGCCAACGGTCCGTACCACTCACTCGCACACACAAGTACGACACGCACACCCCTCGGCCAAGCCTACGCGAACCCCCCCACCCACCAACGGTCCGTACTACTCAAACGCACGCGCAAGTACCGCACGCACACATAACGCCAACACCAAAACGACCACAAGGACCTTGCTAACGAGTCGCACTACCACACTGAACATGTCTCCTGTGTACACACCTTTTGGTCACAGCCAAACAGCCAAACAGAGGACAACACCAACACCCACCCCATATAACACCCACCCCAACAATTCAAATTAAGCCACACCCACCATTTGACCAATAAAAGGGACCTCACATACAACCCATCATCCTTTGCAACATACCCATTCTTGCGAGGAAACTGAGAGCACACAAACTATTGCAGCCACACACCTTCACACATACACCCTATCTCATCTACACCCACACCACCCCCTTCACATTCTGACCCAAACACCCTCATTCATACACACCATCAACCCCTCAATCACATACACTACACACCATGACCACACACAAGAATCCAAAATTCACTAACCCGGAGATGGAGATGCTTACTGATGAAGTCATCAGAGTTGAGCCGCAGCTGTTTGGCGCATTGGTCAGACAGACCAGCCAGGCAGAAAGAACACGCCTGTGGGAGAGGATTGTAGACCGGGTCAATGCTGTTGCACCCATCAGGCGCACCAGGGATGAATGCCAGGCCAAGTGGTACGATCTGCGGAGGATGGTGAAGAAGAAGATGGCACAGGATTACGCCAATGCACACCACACTGGAGGCGGTGGTCCCCGCAGACCTCCTGTATACCAGCCCTGGGAGGAGAAGGTCATGGTCCTACTGCCAGCGGTGGGAGTACATGGAATAGAAGGAGCCATTGAGTCTGGTGAGTGTACAAAAAACACAAGTTACATGGGTAGACTAACAACAGTGCCCAGCAGCATGGGGTGGGTGGCCATGAGTCCAAGCAGTACACTACCAAATGGTGGTAGTTGGAAGGGGGAGGCACATAGGGTGCAATGTGTAGGGTAAGAGGCTGCTTTCATGCCATATGGCCCAGGGACACACACAAGCATAATGACCAATGCACAGGGATAAGTAAATATCACACAAGATTCTACACCACAGCTTCTAAATATTTACTATTTGCTGACACACCTTACAGAGATGCATCATTTTGTGACAAAGTAAGGCAGTGTAGCAAGAGAGCAAGCACAATCTACCTGTCTCCATCCCTGTCTCGCCCTCTGTCTCTGTCTCCCTCTCCCTCAGTCGCCCTCTCCCTCTGTCTCCCTCTGTCTCTGTCTCCCTCTCCCTCTGTCTCCCTCTCCCTCTGTCGGGGTCTGTCTCTGTCTCCCTCTGTCTCTGTCGCCCTCTCCCTCGGTTGCCCTCTCCCTCTGTCTCCCTCTGTCTCTGTCTCCCTCTGTCTCCCTCTCCCTCTCCCTCTGTCTCCATCAGTCAGTGTTCGTCACTCTGTCACCTCAACGCACATCCCTGGGGCACACACACAGTTGCACACAAGCACTGCACAGGCCTCACAAACTCCATAGAGCAGAATGTTAAGGGATGTCTCACAAGTACCAGCAAACATCTGCTATGTGCCTGTAAGACACCCACTATTTGCTGTCAACACTGTACTGTGTCAGGACACACATCTCAGAAAGCTCTGCAGTACACAATGGGCACAGGTGTAGGCAGCACAAGTCCCTCCTGTGCTCATTGCAAACACAAACACCAGGACAAGGTCACACATCCTGTGCACCAACACAAATCCACCATTATGGCAGCATGCCACATGAGGGGACAGCCATATCATGAACAATGGACGCTTGCAATTCACAAACAAAGTAATAGCATGGCCTGTTGTACACACCCCTTACAGAAACTCATCCCCGGGGGACAGGCGTTGTATTGCAACACTGTCCCAATTGCCATGTACCACAACAAAACACGTACTCATATGAATATGCATACAACTCATACATGCACATAACAGAAGCTCCAGTCCATTGTGCCTCTCTAAAAAAGCACGTGCCCCATCTCATTACCTTTGTGGATGCACATAAGTACCAACATGGACATGGGTATTGACAAGGTGATGCGTCTTAGAGAAGTGCCAAGTTCTAAAGCCATGATCTAGAAGTGGGTGTACAGGTCCAGCGGTGTTGGCATTGTTTGGCCAGCATGGAACAGCAAAAGACATCCAAAGTAGTAGCTGACATGCTAAATAATGATGCTCTGTCTCTTACATCAACATGCTGCATCTAAACTCTGTGCATGCTTGACGCACACATAAGAATTTTCACCGTATCCAGGATGTTGTGTGAAACTTACAAATGCTTTACACGTGTGGTGCCGGCAACACAAGACACAGCAATGGCCGTGTCAGTCATTGTCAAGAGATTGGAAGAATGTAAATACCCCATCGTACAATTGTTTTTTCCACCACTAAATACACAACTGTACAATGTCAACAATGTATAGCTTGTGGAACAGTGATGCTGATAATGGATAACCAAACCACATGTCACTTGATATTGCCTTAACAGTGTCTGTCTCTCCCACACACAGGGCAACGTGCGGATCTCCCCCCCAGCCAGGGGGGCCAAGGATCCCAGTCCCAGGCTCAGCAGGACCCAGATCCCACCGGCAGCGCTGTCCCTCAACGCACTGTGGATGACCCCAACCAACCTGGCTCCTCTGGATCCCAAACCCCTGCAGCAACTGTACCAGCTACATCTCTGCCAACCACCGGACCTATTCCCACCACATCCCAGCAGACAGGTCAGAGCCCTGCCCATGATTCACAAGAGAGCCAGTCTGAAAATGAGGGACACCCTTTGTCGGGCACCCCTGAGGTTGGTGACAACCTCCACCCCCCCAGCACTCGGGGGGCCCGTCGATCGGATGTGCCCACAAGCGCAGGCCGTGCTCATGTGGGTCAGGGTGGTGGGAGTGGCGCAAGGCGGAGGCGAGAATCTGGCCAGTCAGCTGCAGGGACCGGTATGGCTGAACTCAGTAACATCCTTGAGGCATACCGGCGGGACACCAGTGAGGTAAGCCAGCTTGCGGAGACCCTCAACCAGCTCAGAGAACAGCAGGCAGAGCAAATAGCCAGGCAAGAGCTGCATTATGGACGGGTGGAGGCACACCAGGCTCAGCTCTTGATGGTGCATAGGGACATTGTCCATGTGCTACGTTAGATGGCTGCCAACATGCAGCCCCCTCCCTG
Organism: Lissotriton helveticus; assembly: GCF_964261635.1. NCBI lineage: Eukaryota > Metazoa > Chordata > Amphibia > Caudata > Salamandridae > Lissotriton > Lissotriton helveticus. Next base: position 174,253,735 of record NC_136073.1, read on the forward strand.
TGTCATAAGGCCAGCAACATCACGGCAAAGTGCAACACCAGCCACAGGGAGGGAGGAGAGGGAGGAGGAACCCTCTGACGTAGCGTCCCATGCACCGTCCATGCCTGCACATGAGGCTCCCCCAAGGAAGGTGGGTCGTCCACGGCGAAGACGTTGAGGGCCTGTGGCCCATGGACTTCTCCCAGGACACTGGACCTGGCATATAGCCCCTGGGTGCAACAGCATCCCCTATGAGACTCTCCCACATGGACTTGCTGGTCACAGTCTGCCCAATGATGTCAGGCACTGTGGCCTGGACTCTGTTGACTGAAACTGTAAGGCATCTCATCTCCAGCTGTGAATTTTGGATTCCCCCCTTTCTGTACAGCACCTATTCACGTTTCATGCACAAGATCACCCAATAAATAATGTAAACATCATACGCATTTGGTGAGTAATCTTTGAAACAGCATACATGTATATGTGTCAGCAAATGTCAAAAATGCAAGGTATACAACAAACAGCAGTCATCCACACACTTGGATCAGAATCTGAGTGAGGACACACATTGGTCAGAAATTTCCACAAACTACATACATGGATGGTAAGACACACCTGTGTGGGACAGTCAATGCTGGAGGGGGGATTGAATCCCAATACTGCTAGCACAGGCAGGCCCAGGAGAGTCACTTTGAGGAGTAAATGTCAGTGTCACAAAAGTAGTAGTCCATGTAGGGAGTACCTACAACTGTGTGCTCAGGTATGTGAGCTACCATCAGCATGATGCATTACTGTGTATGTGATTAATGCCGCACAGGATAACGGTGGCAGGACAGACTGTGGGCAATGGGCTGGAGCACTCTAGACAAGCACACCTGATTAGGTGACTTACCCCTATGGAGCTACAAGTACTATACTACTGTAATGGGAGCAACGCATACAGAACAACGACACACATCAGACAAATACCTACCCCTGAACGGCCAAATCACCCCACACCCAAGAGACAGGGTCATGGTGTGTGTCCCATGTGCCAACTTGACTGACTGTGACAGCAATGTTGAAGTGGTGTGAGCATGTTGTGTCCTGGCACGTGACTGTAAGCTAACAGTTTACTGATCTAGTGGTGTTGACAAGCTAACACTGTACAATATTGTGCCTATGTAAGGTGTGTGTGTGTGTTTTGGACACGGCACATGACCTGGTGGTACGTAGACCCAATGTCATGTGAATCTGCATAGTCGTGCCAGTATGTGTTGCACACACACGCATAGCAGCAGCTATGGCTGAGTACAAAGCATTTTTATAGCACGAGGGTGAATGTCTGGTGTTGTCTGTGTGTAGGGTGGCAGGAGCATGCTCTATTAATGGATGGAAGGAGGGTCATCCTGTAGGTGTCTGTGTTCCTGGATAGTGTGCGCTGCATGTTGGCTGTGTATCCAGCTGCAGCAATGAGTGAAGACATGACGGCAGGAGGGGTGTGACTAATTGCTAAACAAACACATAACACAAGGGCACCCGCAATGCACAAAGTGACATGTGGATGTGAAGGCAGGAGTGTCTGCCTCACTCAGGATCACTGACAACAAAATGGCACAGTAATCACCACACATCACAGTCACTGGATCAGGGCCCTTACGGTCAAGTGGGGCACAAGACACACAGCGTCAGCAGGTGTATACAAGAGCTAGTGTGTTCAAATCCAAACTGCACCAACAAAGACATCTACCTCACACACAACATAGTATTCTAGCCTTCACCCACCCCATGCGTGTGGTCAATATACAGTTACACACCTAACAAGCATGAGGTAACTACGTTCAAAATAGTATATGTGCACATTAGACGGACATGTGTGTTGAGCCACAAGCAGGCACTATATTCTGTAGGAGTCAGACGTCATGCACAACATGATAATTTACATTGTGAGCCCATGGAGCTTTCACAAACATACATGTGCATTGTCAATAAGTCCAATTTACACTAATCATGATGTCACCTGTAATGCCGCTTTACGAATACCTACAAGGCTGTCAACGACTGGCCGTACCTTTCTTCATCAGAGTGGTGTGATGCTCTAAGGGTTCCACCTCCAAATAGCCCATTGGTCTGAGTACAAACAACAGACACAAAAGGGTGATCAGGGGAGGGAAGGAGAGGATGGGAACTGCTGGGAGGGAGACCTGAAACAGAGGCAAATAAGCATTAGGACAACATTCTCATGTCACAGACACTTCAATAACCTCATTAGCTACACTGTACCAGTCACACCTGTGAAGTGTACTGTCTGGTGAAAAATAATGATGATTAATCATGCCATCACATGAGATACGATGCTGTGACACAGACACATAAAAACTGGGACAGTCTGTCATCCATTAGAGTCATGTGTAACGCTCACAATTGAGCACCCATGCAAAAAGATCTATGTAGTATAAACACATTCCCAGGCACAGATGAGGTGGACCTCAGTAACAAATGGAAAGATATGGAAATCCAACTACCGCTAACTCTAAAGTCTGTATCTGATATTGGTTAGCCATAAGGGCCATGTAGGCTAACTTGAGCTAATCCACTACAGCTGTTAGTTTCACATATGATGAGGAAGCTAATGATCGACATGCAATGAAGGCACTCTGTAGCCAGTCTTTTGGTGTGTCAAGTATGCATCACAATGCTAAACATGATATGCATGTACAATAAATATTAGGTGCAAGTGATGTCCATCCAAGCTACATAATCAGACCCTACCATAGCACAGTAATGGTGCCGGCGACCAGAGATTCATGTGAATGACCGCACTCCACTGGTGCAACACAAAAATTCACATATGCATCTTTCACACTTTTTACTTAGTCATGCTAAACATACATGGCATCATGTGCATCTAAACATCACTGCTACTCACTGTGAAGGCTGGCGTAGCAGTATTCTCAAGCAGCACTGAGGTAACGACATGACAGTGACATGATATACTGCTGCAAGGGGCAATGCATCCATGTTAACTGATTCACAGGACAGTTGTCTTAAGATGTGGAACATACACTGGGCAACACCGACACCACATGGTATCATGGTAATCACACTGGACTGCCCCACAAGCTGGAGGTGAGGATCCAGTCACATTCTAATGCACACAGTGAGGCTGCAATCCCCCACAGAGTCCGTGGTTGTGACCTCTGACACAATGTCATGCCATGGTATGTGCAATGTTGCTGTGGCAATGTCTACACACATTGATGCATTCACCAGAGTATCAAAGTACAACAGATGACAGAAGGGGTGACTATCCTGTCATGGGAGTGGCCATACATGTCATAAGGTACATAATGGAGTAGCATGTATGCAAGGTGACACTACATGCACATGAACATGTACCACACGTTTCTACACATACCGACGCTAAACAGCCTCATATGAGTCCTTACCCAAATTGACTTCTCCACATGTCCAAGCATGCTCCGTTGATGTGGCTGACGTTGCAATCATAATGAGCAGTAGCAGGATGACCACGATGTACCCCAACGGACAACAGGCAGGGCGAGCTGTGGATGAGAGTGGCACACAAGGGGTCAAGTTCTGTATAATGTCATTTTGTCAATGTCTGTTGAATAGCCAGGTGTAGTATGACAACTGTACATTCCAAGTGCACACATAGCACGTATGTGTGTAGCATTACAACTGAACATGTGACACAGCACAACACACATCCAAGTGATCTTGCTTACAGTCTGTTGCATACACAGCATGCTACCTATGCAACTCTATCTTTTACATAAAAGATGAAATGACTCACCATCATGAAAAGAAGTTGCGGATGAGGTGACCGCGGATATCATCTTCACCCTCCTCGTCACTGGCATCCTGGCCAAGGCCTTCATCCTCAACGGGCGGATGTTCCAGCTCATCAGGATCCAGGTAGAGTGGCACAGCCTTCTCCACTGCCATGTTGTGTAGCATGCAGCACACGGTGAAGATGTCACACACCTTGCGTGGGCTGTATTGGAGGGCTCCGCCTGTCTTGTCCAGGCACCTGAACCGGCTCTTCAGGAGTCCAAAGGTCCGTTCGATCACCTGCCTGGTCTTCACATGAGCATTGTTGTAACGCTGGTCTGCAGCTGTCCTGGGGTTGCGTAGCGGAGTCATTAGCCACGGCATGTTTGGATATCCAGCGTCTCCTGCAATTTGACATCATGTACAAGAGTGAATCATATGATGCAGATCATGAAGTTGTGACATACTGACATACAGAGCTCACAGTGTATACTCACCAACTAGACATGCCCGGTGGTTGTGCAGCTGCAGCATCATCTGTGGTACCCTGCTACGCCTCATGATGAAAGCATCGTGGCACGATCCTGGATAACGTGCACAAACATGTGAGATAATCATGTTGGGAAGACACACCACCAGGGCATTTATCGAGTGGTAGTGTTTCCTGTTGCGATACGCTTGCTCCTGAGCCTGTGGTGGGACAAGAGTAACATGTGTACCATCAATTGCACCAATTACATGTGGCATGCGGCCCAGGGCATAGAATTCCCCCTTGACATCTGTCAACTCTTCTGGAGTAGGGAATGTAATGAATTCATCCAGGTGCAGCAACATTGCTCCCAAAACATCACCCAATACCCGGCTAAACATGGTCTGAGACATCCCTCCCACATCAGCTATGGTAAATTGGAAGGTACCTGTGGCAAAGAAATGGAGGGCTTCCATCACCTTTACCTTGGGTGTCAGTGCAGTTGGATACCTGTGGCGTGGTTGTAGGTGAGCCTCAAGCCTGCCCGTCAGGTCCTTGATCAACTGTCTGCCGAAACGATATCGACGGATGCAGTTGCGCTCCCTCATGGTTTCCAAGTCAGGCAACGGCCTTTCCAGAGGGGGTGCCCTGCAAGACACAATTGTAAGGAAATGTCTACAACTGTCTGACTAAGACTATAACAATGTACATGGCACAAGCAACACTGCTTCAAATAATGTAGACAATTTGGAGTGTGGCGTGGGATACACACTGATGCCAGCTCCCACACACTCCTCCGTGGAGAAGGAAAATACCTGTAGTGTGTGGAATGGATGTGACATGCATACAAACGATCAGATGGAAAGGTCTTAGTGAGCATGACAATGTATCATGTCAGTGAGACACGTCATGTCAATGTCAGTAGGAGGTTGTCTGCACATCCAGACGGCTGACTGCAATACACACACACACCACATGTGCCATCATTTGCACTGTTCAGCCTTAGTCATGTTGCGGTGTGTACTTTCAGTGACAATTACATGACCATCATCATACAGCATGATAATTACATTTGTCACTGATGGTCTGTGATGCCATCACACATGTGAACGGGTCATTAACACACGTGGCATGGTGTGTGTACATTAGTCAGCCTGCCATCACAGCAAGGACACAACATAGATGCTCCTACAGCAGATGCACAGAACTTTCAAGGACTAGTTACTTACCTTTTGTAAACCAATATCTGTAAGGAACAGTAGGCAGTAGCAAAGTGTCACATTTCAATACATACATAGCTTAGGACGAATTAGCCTCCCTGGGTGACATCGATCTGACCAGTGAGTGGTGGCTATCCAGGCCACACCGGAACAAAACCAGTGTTGTAGATTGGCATCCGACAAGGGCGTGGCCACGTTTTGGCCGTACCTACAACGCATACACTGGCAGCTGTTACACAAACATATCCCACAGAGAGTGTGGGTAGCAGGCAAAGATGGATGTCAAGTAGCTAAACATCACTCCCAGAGTCAGGGAGGATGATGACATCTTTGCGTAATGCCTGTACCTCTTGGATACCCTCTACAGCATAGCTAACGGGAATGTGTTCTGTGGTTTTGAGGCCTGGATGCAGATGCTTCCTGGGATGGGGTGATAGGACAGGGAACATGGTCAGTCCGGGTAGGGCAGTGGGGGTCTGACAACGTGCCTATCTACAGACAAACATGCTGCGTGGCTGTACATGCTTGCCAATATACATACAGTACTTTCATCAAGATAGGCCTGCAGAGGCTCAGCGTAGCGTTAGTGTAGTTGAAGGACCTGAGTGACAAGTTGGTCCTCACGGCAGCAACAGGGAGATGAAGGGCCATGGTTCCAACCGCCCACATAAACACTACACTGAACGTTGCCCAATCATCCAAATACATCTTTTGAGTTGAGACATCACCAGTGTCTGGCTAGGTGTCCACAACACTCGCATTCCCCAGTCCACCTGTCCTGTGGTCTTGGGACTGACACTCACGTGCCAGTGGGTCTTCATTACCCTCCCAATACTCATTAGCACCAATTGTAATGAGGTGTGGCCAGCTCATTGATGTTTACATTCCCATGCAGCATTAAGAGCGGTGTTCTGCCACACAGTTACCACAGCGGAGCCGTACAGTGTGTGGTATCGGGGCCAGCACCACCCCAGAATGGCGCCACGGCTGACACCTGGGGGAGATCTGGCAGTGAGGTTGTGAGTTGAACCAGCGGGGACCAGGATGAACATTCCGATCATGTCTGTCACAGCCGTTCTGGGACGTATGCACCGCCTGCGTCCGTCACTCAGCGAGTGATGGCGTCAGGGGCATATCAACAGAGGCGCAACTGCCCCCAGACGGGTCCGGTGGGCCAGAAGCTGACGCAGAGTCAGTGGGCGGGGTGAGGGACATCATGGACATGAGAAAGTGCACTTACTCCTCCTGTGTCACATGCAGGGCTGTGACCGTAGGTCGTGGTGCTGGCTACGACGGCTGCAATTCTGATGGAGCCGTGTGGTCGCTGTCACCCTAATCCCATGCAGCATTGCACCTGCATCGTGGTTATTTGTTAATGCAATTACACATCTCTGACTTCTTTTGTTTACCTGACGAGTTTGGCCTGGGGAATGATGTACTAATAAGGGGCTCACATGTCTCCACACCCACACACATGCACTCGTCCTACATCCCAACCATGAGCTATTGTGGTGCTGTGCCAACTGCTGGAGTCTGAGTGGCTTGTGGGACATATCACACCTGGATTCATATGTCTGGTCCCCGCAATTGGAGCAGCTCTTGTTGTTGTGCCTGACGTGAAAACCGTGGAGACACAGACGGTGAGGGTCACTCACCAACATGAGGCGTTTTCATTCCTCACAGGCTTTGTAAGTGACATCCCTATTGGCACGGTCTTGAGTATGACAATAAAAGGTAAATGCTCAGAAGTGTTAGTACAATGATTTAGGGTACAAAATGTGTAAGCTTCAACTTAGACCGGACCTGCGTTGGTGTTGAGAAACAAACAGAGGACCTGACGTGTGCACGCAGAGGTGACATATGACTACTCAGATAACGTCATCAGGGCACACACAACGCCAAGGATACTTGCAGAGCCAGAGGATTTACACACCAACACACAATTGCCATGTCCAGGATGACATGTGGGGATATTCTGAGGTGAGTAATACGTTACTGACCTGTTCATGGCATATGCTAACAGCATGCACAATGTAGCACATGGCACACACATGACGTGGTCACACAGGGTCATGCTGTGCGGCTATGACACCTCTGTGACAGTGGGCATGTTCCTGTCATCATGTGCCAGTTCCCTGTACTGAATTGTGGGCCATTCGAGTGTTCATGTGCCTCGCTACATGTTGCTGACGTTAATCGGGTTGAAATTGTTGAATGCATGTGATGCACATGTGCATCATGATTGATGACATGTTGTGCAAGCTATTCACACATCAACTGAGGCACAGGGTCACAATCCCTGTGCTTCTTCAATGTCTGCCACACCTGGCACATACTGATGTATGTGTGCCATGCTGATGTATGCATCCACATCGTTGACATGAGTGTAGACTACATCCCTGCTGTGTGATTTCCTGGTGTAACTCTCCCAATGGTGACATGAAGGTGGACAGGGATGCAGCCTACACAATCGTTCACAATCGTTCACTTGACCATGTCTGACGCAATGTACCCCAATGGTACGTGCGTGTGTACGCATCGTTTCCCTATCGCAGTTCGGCTCTATGCGAGCTAAGCGTACCCCAATGGTACGTGCATGTGTCGGCCTCGTTTCCCTATCGTAGTTCGGCTCTACGCGAGCTAAGCGTACCCCAATGGTACGTGCATGTGTCAGCCTCGTTTCCCTATCGCAGTTCGGCTCTACGCGAGCTAAGCGTACCCCAATGGTACGTGCATGTGTACGCATCGTTTCCCTATCGCAGTTCGGCTCTACGCGAGCTAAGCGTACCCCAATGGTACGTGCATGTGTCGGCCTCGTTTCCCTATCGTAGTTCGGCTCTACGCGAGCTAAGCGTACCCCAATGGTACGTGCATGTGTCGGCCTCGTTTCCCTATCGTAGTTCGGCTCTACGCAAGCTAAGCGTACCCCAATGGTACGTGCATGTGTCGGCCTCGTTTCCCTATCGCAGTTCGGCTCTACGCGAGCTAAGCGTACCCCAATGGTACGTGCGTGTGTACGCATCGTTTCCCTATCGTAGTTCGGCTCTACGCGAGCTAAGCGTACCCCAATGGTACGTGCATGTGTCGGGCTCGTTTCCCTATCGCAGTTCGGCTCTACGCGAGCTAAGCGTACCCCAATGGTACGTGCGTGTGTACGCATCGTTTCCCTATCGTAGTTTGGCTCTACGCGAGCTAAGCGTACCCCAATGGTACGTGCGTGTGTACGCATCATTTCCCTATCGTAGTTCAGCTCTACGCGAGCTAAGCGTACCCCAATGGTACGTGCATGTGTCGGCCTCGTTTCCCTATCGCAGTTCGGCTCTACGTGAGCTAAGCGTACCCCAATGGTAGGTGCGTGTGTACGCATCGTTTCCCTATCGTAGTTCGGCTCTACGCGAGCTAAGCGTACCCCAATGGTACGTGCATGTGTCGGCCTCGTTTCCCTATCGCAGTTCGGCTCTACGCGAGCTAAGCGTACCCCAATGGTACGTGCGTGTGTACGCATCATTTCCCTATTGTAGTTCGGCTCTACGCGAGCTAAGCGTACCCCAATGGTACGTGCATGTGTCGGCCTCGTTTCCCTATCGTAGTTCGGCTCTACGCGAGCTAAGCGTACCCCAATGGTACGTGCATGTGTCGGCCTCGTTTCCCTATCGCAGTTCGACTCTACGCGAGCTAAGCGTACCCCAATGGTACATGCGTGTGTACGCATCATTACACCATTCAATGTGTAGCATTGGCAATGGCAATGTCACCGTACTTGTGTGTGAATTTTAAAAAATGCATAGGGAACAACTAGGGGAACAGTGTACTGTTCAAAATGCAACCAGGTTGTCATGGATACGGAGTGTTTTTAAACTCCTACAGGTGTCCTGGAAGAATCAGTTAGGAAAAAGTATACAATGTTGCAAAAGTTGTTGTTCAGCTCTGGCTCTATTTTCAAGCCATGCATATGTGTGTCATGGGCTTAGGTGTGATGTGATTGGATGGAACATAGGATGCAAATTATGGTGGCCTATCACACACTACTCCTTGGACTCACAGACCCTCTGCAGCACAGATATAAGGCAACATGTGGCTGTGGGAGGGCACTTGCCTGCACAACATTGGTGTGCTAACCACAGCTGCTGTCTCTGAATCCTCTGGACCCTGATTAGCTGAACATGGAGAGGGCACCTGCATTCACTGATGGTGAGAACAAGGCCCTGCTGGATGCCCTCCTGCCAAACTTCAGCAAGCTGTATGGGAGACCAGAGGATCAGGTGAGTGATGTGTGCAATACCTTGGAGTGTGCACCTGTTGTGTGTGTGACATCATAGCCACTGTGTAGTAATAGTGGATAGATGCAATGTTGTTGTGAGTGAGTGCCAGGGTGCACAGTGTTGTTAGAAGAGAGTTATTTGTTGTAGTGTGGTGTGTGACAGCATGTCACGTGCTGCATTGCACCCAGATATAGCATATATTGTTCAGTGAGTGCCATGCTCAAAGAGTGTTTAGCAGCCCTCATGTCATCTGTAGATTTTCAATGTCATGCAAAGCAGTTGTGTTTACACACAGGCCACATACTCCTGGACAATGATGCAAATGTGTGTGGCATACGATGCCCTGTTGTCCTCATGTATTTTGTGCACATATGGGTGTCTTGGGAACATGCACCAGGTATACTGATGTTCTGTATCTTTACATTTGTGACAGGTATCTGCCTATGAGAAGGGTGAAATCTGGGTGGACATCGCCAGGGCTGTCCGGAGAGAGGGGGGGCCTCGCAGGAGGCTTCGAAACATAAAGAAGAGGTGGCAGGACATCCGGTGCTGGAGCCGCCGCATCGCCCGAGTCCAGCTGAAGCTGGAAGCTCCACGCCGGCATGGCGGCAGCCGCAACCTCACCCCCAACATGCTCCGGGTCCTGGAAGTGGTGTTCCCAGACCTCCATAGGCAGTTGCAGGAGGGACAGCAGCACGAAGGGGGTATGTACATGTCTGTTTGTAGTCATGTGTGTGTGAAATGGTACCTGAAGAGCTCTAAGGCATGGTCACACTCCCATAGTTTGAGTGGTGTGGTCAGACAGGCAGTTCATGCATTGGAATTTGATTGTCCCTCTGTCAGCAGCTGCTTCTTTACATGCCTTGCCCTACTCCACATTAGAGGTTTGCTTTGGCTAATGCTTGTTTTTGACATGTACTCCTATGGTGCAGTGTCTCAGATTGCATCTTCCTTTGCACATCATCATGTTGTAGGGGGGTATGTGACACCTGTTCGTACCTTACATGTAGCACCACATGTGCACTATGTCTGCCCTTCTTCATATTGTGGCACTGTTCTTGAGTGTCAACAAGTGTTTTATGCACAAGTCTGCCTCAGTGGCCTTTGTCCATGGTACACTTTCAAATTATCTTGTGTTAGCTACAGGTGCACAATGTACATGTGCTATATTTTGGGCTTCTGCATACTCACACTGGGCAGTGCGTGTGTGCATATTCTCAACATCTGTTGCATGTTCTTTGTACATAGTATTGATGGTCTGCCACACAATGTGACTTTGGATGTACAAAGCGGTGATGGCAGTGTGAGGTGATGGAAGACTTGTTTCAGGTCCCAGGATGGCATCACATGGGAGTTCGCCCAGGACTTTTCTAATGTGGCACAGAGTCAAAGCGAATCAAACATGACCAGGTCTTGATTTGGGTGGCAGGGTTGGGTAATGAACTGTTATGCATTATCAGCTATCCTGTTGTCAGGCAGTGGATCATGATTGTGTCTCTCATACAAGTATTTTCCTTGCCTATACCTTGTCTCCTACCTTACATTGAGCGTTGTGTCTCTGACATTTGTCCACAAGTAGAATTGTCATTATGCAGAGTTCTGTGTCATGTGACTCATGATGCATGCCATGTTGAGGAATGAGGCCAAATGATTTGCAGCTGATATGTCTGATGTGTACAGGTGACTGATATGTTTTCATTCTTCTCCTTGCTCACAGCATCATCATCTGAATCTGGAGGAGACACAGGCGCGGACCAGGCGGAGGGACACACCGACAGTGCCACCTGCTTTGAGGTGTCAGAGGGAGGCAGTGGCACAGAGTGTGAGGAGAGTCTGCAGGCCGGACGACATGTGACTGACACATCTTACCATGCCGACGAATCCGAGACAGACTCTCAGGAGGGGGTGGAATATGCAGCAATGGTCACTCATTCATCTTTGGCTGCCCTCCCCTCCTCCAGTCCCATCTCCAACCTCCCAGTCCTTGGTGTGCCTAGGGTCCGTGCTAGCCCCGTGTCTCCTTTGTTCCCGGCACCGCAGCCCCTGCCCCTGTGTCCCCTGCTGCCCTCAGTGCTGAGACAGTGGACCTACTCCGGCAGATTGCAGTAGGTCAGACATCCATGCTGTCTGTCCTCCATTGACATACACAACTGATGACACAGGTGGTGTCGTTCATGGAGGGCATGTCATCAGCCATGTCTGATCTGTGTCGGAGTGTGGCTGCCATTGAATCAACACTGACGGCACCTCTCTACACCCAGCAGCATCTGTCCCCCCCCCCTCCTTCAGAGCCATCCACCTCTGCCTCTCACATACCTACACAGCATACACGCACACGCCACAGGTCAGACACACCCAGTGCACACACACAGCATAAGAAGCTCAAAGCTCCACGCACACAGTCTCAAGGGCAAGTAGGCACACCCACAGGGAGAGGGGAGACACCTCACACACGCATCCACACACCCAGTAGGACAGACTCACAGCCCTGTACCTCCACCCCCAATGTGTCCCCGGGTTCAGGTGGTAGTTTTTCCGCCCTGGCTGAGGTGTGCAGCCAGGTTTTTGAATCTACTTTCGGCGATGCCCCAACCAGTGTGGATGAATCCACTACACCTGCACCCACTCCACCTGTCCTTCCCTCTCCTGTCCATGCGGTGCCGGAGGATTCCACAGATGGTGCCCCCATAGTCAGCACAGCTGATTAAACGCCATGTGCAGGCAGGTTTGGGTGAGATGACACCCATGGAGGCACAAACTGTTGCAGAGACTCTATTGGACTGGCCATTGGCCTTTAATGAGCGAGGACTCTCATTTGCTTTTCTTTTGTGATTCCGCTGAATAAAGCTAATTTTTTCCTTTTCAGATTTGTAGTTTGTGTGATGATGTCTGTGACTGCTGGGTGCCTGGGAGCTGGTGTGATGTTCAAATTTAGGTCTACTAAAATGTGTCTATCTCCTGAGGGTAATGAGTTTGACAATGGTATGTTTTTGATGTACGAGCTGGGCAGTGGTGGGCACTCTGATGCTGGGCAGTGGTGGGCACTCTGATGCTGGGCAGTGGTGGGAAGTGGTGGGCACTCTGATGCTGGGCAGTGGTGGGCACTCTGATGCTGGGCAGTGGGGGGCACTCTGATGCTGGGCAGTGGGGGGCACTCTGATGCTGGGCAGTGGTGGGCACTCTGATGCTGGGCAGTGGTGCGAAGTGGTGGGCACTCTGATGCTGGGCAGTGGTGGGCACTCTGATGCTGGGCAGTGGTGGGCACTCTGATGCTGGGCAGTGGTGGGAAGTGGTGGGCACTCTGATGCTGGGCAGTGGTGGGCACTCTGATGCTGGGCAGTGGTGGGAAGTGGTGGGCACTCTGATGCTGGGCAGTGATGGGCACTCTGATGCTGGGCAGTGGTGGGAAGTGGTGGGCACTCTGATGCTGGGCCATGGTGGGCACTCTGATGCTGGGCAGTGGTGGGCACTCTGATGCTGGATAGTGGTGGGCACTCTGATGCTGGGCAGTGGTGGGCACTCTGATGCTGGGCAGTGGTGGGCACTCTGATGCTGGGCAGTGGTGGGCACTCTGATGCTGGGCAGTGGTGGGCACTGTGATGCTGGGCAGTGGGGGGCACTCTGATGCTGGGCAGTGGGGGGCACTCTGATGCTGGGCAGTGGGGGGCACTCTGATGCTGGGCAGTGGTGGGAAGTGGTGGGCACTCTGATGCTGGGCAGTGGTGGGCACTCTGATGCTGGGCAGTGGTGGGCACTCTGATGCTGGGCAGTGGGGGGCACTCTGATGCTGGGCAGTGGTGGGCACTCTGATGCTGGGCAGTGGGGGGCACTCTGATGCTGGGCAGTGGGGGGCACTCTGATGCTGGGCAGTGGTGGGCACTCTGATGCTGGGCAGTGGGGGGCACTCTGATGCTGGGCAGTGGTGGGCACTCTGATGCTGGGCAGTGGTGGGAAGTGGTGGGCACTCTGATGCTGGGCAGTGGTGGGCACTCTGATGCTGGACAGTGGTGGGCACTCTGATGCTGGGCAGTGGTTGGCACTCTGATGCTGGGCAGTGGGGGGCACTCTGATGCTGGGCAGTGGGGGGCACTCTGATGCTGGGCAGTGGTGGGCACTCTGATGCTGGGCAGTGGGGGGCACTCTGATGCTGGGCAGTGGGGGGAAGTGGTGGATGTGTTTACTTTACACCAGTTAGACAAACGTTGATATAGCAGTCGTATGTCCCATACGTCTATTGCACTGGTGTTGTGCGGTGACGTACCGTACCCCGAGCTGGATGACGTACATGCGGCACGTATTACACTGGTGGAGTGCGGTGACGTACCGTACCCCGAGCTGGATGACGTACATGCGGCACGTATTACACTGGTGGAGTGCGGTGACGTACCGTACCCCGAGCTGGATGACGTACATGCGGCACGTATTACACTGGTGGAGTGCGGTGACGTACCGTACCCCGATGTCGATGACGTAGGTGCGGTACGTCTCCGTATTACACTGGTGGAGTGCGGTGACGTACCGTACCCCGAGCTGGATGACGTACATGCGGCACGTATTACACTGGTGTTGTGCGGTGACGTACCGTACCCCGAGCTGGATGACGTACATGCGGCACGTATTACACTGGTGGAGTGCGGTGACGTACCGTACCCTGATGTCGATGACGTAGGTGCGGTACGTCTCCGTATTACACTGGTGTTGTGCGGTGACGTACCGTACCCCGAGCTGGATGACGTACATGCGGCACGTATTACACTGGTGGAGTGCGGTGACGTACCGTACCCCGAGCTGGATGACGTACATGCGGCACGTATTACACTGGTGGAGTGCGGTGACGTACCGTACCCCGACGTCGATGGCGTAGGTGCGGTACATCTCCGTATTACACTGGTGAAGTGCGGGAGTGTGTGGCGCAACGTACCCAGACATGACATTCGTGCAATGGAGATGTGCCCGTGTGGCAACACGTACAGGTATGTTGGAGTTCGTTGTACTCACCTTCTGCGCCGTCGTCGGTTTCTAAATACGAGGTGGTGGGCGTACAGGATAGGGATGACACGGACGATGGCGTTCATGTCCTGCTTGTCGTGTACCGGGTGCCGGTTTTGCCGGAGTGTGGGTTTACGGTAGTTTAGAGCTCTCGTAGCAAAAGAGCCGTACGGAGTGTGTTCAACACGGATCGTACTTCCTGGGTCGGAAGGCGCGGTCTATTTACGTACGGACGCTGCGTGGTGCGTCAGCCGACTGCAATTCGTATGGATTTCCGATTTGTACGGTGTTTTTTACGAGTCGTACGGAGTGACGCTTTAATTTGTGATCGTACTTGCTGAATCGTACGGGGACGCCTACAGGTGCGATTCGTACGGGGAAAAACGCTCCGAACAGCAATTCGGAGCGCTTTTTACCGGATCAGAATCGACTGGAGTGTGCAAACCACTCCTCCCCCTGTGCCTTCAGCCCTGCACCGCCCTAACCCAGTCCAAAGCTGAGAAAAATAAAACGGTAGTAACTATGTTATTACCGTTTTATTTTGCCTGCTCAAAGAGCAGTGGGGCGACGCTCCTCCGCCTTAGCAGAGGAGCCGCCCCTGTTATCAAAACAATTTTCGACCTCACAGCACTTGAAGTTCATCACCTGAATCCTGCCAACTTTCATTATCTCATTGTGAGCCACCTGTGCATCAGGGATTGTTGACAATATAAAAAATAAAATGTTCCTCTTGATTAACCACGTCTGAGTCTTTATTCTCGAGGAATGTTATGGTTCCTGAACCAGAACAACCAGGAGGGGGCATGGCTGTGTATTCTACTAGAGTATGGGGGTTGTTTTGGGAGTATTTACAGAAAGTCCTGCCTTGAAATATTAATTATTCCCATGGACTATGAACTCAGGCCTCATTGAGCCCTCTCCTGTACAGGTCAGGGCCAGAAATCATCCTGTAAAGCACCCTAATTGAGGTGTGTGGATGTTCATTGACAGGACAGGGAAACAGGGGTAGACACCACTGCAACATTGTCTTTAAGGCACCAGGCTCCATCCTCGAAGTCAGACAAACCTCACAATCCGGCTTCCTTATGGGAAGCTCCTACAAATCACAAGTGCACACACTCTTCTCAAGTGTTCACCATAAAACATTTCAAAAGTATACATGTATTTAAATGTGAGTCGCATTGTGTGACCTACTTGGAGCCCACTTCAGATTTTACTTCTATGAATGACTCCGCCGCATAAAAAACCATGCATGATATATTTGTCGGTACGTTATGTAGGACTGGGACCTTCTCCATGTTACACCCACAGAGCTTCAGATTGAGGACGCTGTAGTTGTCAAGAACACTCAAACATCTTATGTATTGTGCAAAGCGGGAATGTTTCCAGTGCTATGGAAACGCTTAAATTCAATATGGTCAAATCAGGTTTATTTTGTGTTTTTTCTCGCATTACCATTTAACACCTTGATATTGCATATCAGCACTGTGCCCCCCCCCATCCCCCCTTTCTGGCTCCAGTCTGCAATAAGAATGCACATCCCCAGGTTTTAGCGGCCTTAATATAGATATTTCTTCCCTTCCTAATGTCTCGATTCTGGCCTCGAAATGGCGAAATAATGGCTGTCACACGCCTTAGACTGGCTTATAGGGCAGTCTGGCAGTGCTAGAAGGGTGCTCTGGCACGTCAGTGCATGAGTCTGTTTGTGGGCTTTTCATGGTTTGGAGTTGGTTTTTGCTGTTGATTTCTCTGAAACTACCACAGAATTTGACTGCAGCAAGCACAAACTCAGGCAGCCTCCCAAACCTTACAAAAAAATCTATACAGTGTCTTTACAAGTTCAAAACTGCCCCGATTTGCCAATGTGAGGCACTTTTATAGGTAACTGATTCGTTAATGGGGGCCACTTTTATTTTGGGGCCTGGGGCTTTATTCCGTCCCAGCATGTCTCTCCAATGAAATATGGCCTTCGTATCCTTAGAAATAATCACATACAATAGTTCTCAACATCCTGCAAATATTATGTTTTTTTTTACAAAAGGCACAAAAACCTATAATCTCTGTCTTAACACTGTAAATACTTGCTACAGGTCCTAGCATGCGTGCCAGACCACAGCACTGTAATTGTACTCAGATCATTCAGTATATACTGTACAGTGGGTCACGTGAGCCCTCGGGCAGTGCAAATTCCCAGAGGTGTCATTACAAGCCGCACACAGAGGCCCAGACAAAAGATACTGCACGCAAGTCTAATAGTCACTGTTCCAACAGAGTTGTCTGATTGCATCATGTCATGCTTGTAAACCTGGTCTTTTTAGATCTCGCCTGAGACAGTGTATGCACGTTCTGCCAGTTCAAAGTTCGTAAAAAAAAAAAAAACTTCAACGGGGTAGAGCCAACCTGTTACTTTCCATTGGTTGGCTTCAAAATCACTCTCATTTCCTTGTGTTGTGCCTCTACCTGTGTTTCTCCCTTCCAGGGAGCATAGACCAAGTACTGATTGATTACTACTTTGTAGGTGTCCTTCCGCTACTTGCACTCGTATTTAGGTACTTTTTTTTTGCTTCATCACAGTTGCTTGCTCTTGTTTATGAGCCCCTGCTGCTTTCACCTGATCCCCCCGTCACAGTTGCTTGTCCCGTACCGACCCTCCCTACACAGCGGTACAAAAGGGGGTGGTGATGGACGGAGCATCTGAATCAATCAAACACCGTTCTTTAGCCCACTCTGCCACCCCAGTTTAGACATGGCTATATGCAAATCAGTCTGACCCTGTGCCTCATGGGAACAGTCCAGCCCGAACTGCCAAGCCATGTCATCCCTGGACGGGAAACAAGCTTCCGAGGACCGGTTTCTGGCATTCCAGCCGTCTTCAGCCCGGCTTGCTTGAATCCAGTGGCAAAGTGAGCAAGGGACTCACGTCTGAGCATACCCTGCCACACTTATGGTGGCCAAAAGCGGTACAAAAGGGGGTGGTGATGGACGGAGCATTTGAATCAATCAAACACTCACTCCCAGTCAAAAGATCTGGGTTTAATCCATCACCGTTCTTTAGCCCACTCTGCCACCCCAGTTCAGACATGGCTATATGCAAATCAGTCTGACCCTGTGCCTCATGGGAACAGTCCAGCCCGAACTGCCAAGCCATGTCTTCCCTGGACTGGAAACAAGCTTCCGAGGACCGGTTTCTGGCATTCCAGCCGTCTTCAGCCCGGCTTGCTTGAATCCAGTGGCAAAGTGAGCAAGGGACTCACGTCTGAGCATACCCTGCCACACTTATGGTGGACAAAAGCGGTACAAAAGGGGGTGGTGATGGACGGAGCATCTGAATCAATCAAACACTCACACCCAGTCAAAAGATCTGAGTTTAATCCATCACCGTTCTTTAGCCCACTCTGCCACCCCAGTTCAGACATGGCTATATGTAAATCATTCTGACCCTGTGCCTCATGGGAACAGTCCAGCCCGAACTGCCAAGCCATGTCTTCCCTGGCCGCCATAAGTGTGGCAGGGTATGCTCAGACGTGAGTCCCTTGCTCACTTTGCCACTGGATTCAAGCAAGCCGGGCTGAAGACGGCTGGAATGCCAGAAACCGGTCCTCGGAAGCTTGTTTCCGGTCCAGGGAAGGCATGGCTTGGCAGTTCGGGCTGGACTGTTCCCATGAGGCACAGGGTCAGAATGGTTTGCATATAGCCATGTCTGAACTGGGGTGGCAGAGTGGGCTAAAGAACGGTGATGGATCAAACCCAGATCTTTTGACTGGGTGTGAGTGTTTGATTGGTTCCGATGCTCCGTCCATCACCACCCCCTTTTGTACAGAAATACACAGCGAGCATTAAAAGGCAAATTTTGTAACTCTAGCTCTCCGTCTATGTTTCCGGTACAAGGTAGAAGCTGTCTAGAGAATCATTTTGTTTTGTTATTTAATGCCATGCATCATCCAAAGCCCTCGAAGGACACCCACCTAGTTGTATGATGGGGAACATGGTCAAGCGGCAGAAATGATGCTGATGTTCGATATTTGGCAACAGAATACCGTAGTTGTGACTGGTTCACAGAAGCAACAAACCTAGAGGCTACATGCACACTAGCACTTGTAGGCTTGCAGGTGCTCACACTTTGTTTCAGTTCCTCTCTTTTTTTGTTCATTGTCTCTATTCATTTCCTCTTGTATTCTGTCTCTCGTTGTCTGTCGCTTCCCATTTCAATCTCTCAAATCCACTCCTAGTTCAGGAACTGGCTCAAGCGCAAGGACTTCTGGCTCCCAAGGCAAAATGGTATTTTGATGTTTGATACTCCCCCCAACAAAAGTTTCTTTGTTGCGATCCCACACCCATTGTGGCCATTTGACTTGTCACTCTGACACCCCTTCCCCGCCTTCTTACACCACTTGCCATCTTGGCCACTCTGACACCTGCCCGCTTCCAGATGAGTTCTGGTTTATCACAAGTATGTCAACCTTTCACCGACAAGGCATGGACTCTGGTGTTTACAGGGGGGGGGGGGGCTCTTGCGGCCTCCCTGCCTGTCTTCAGAACAGAACTTTAACCCTTCTTCAACCAGGCATGTGACTAAGTATGGAGTGATTCCCATGAAGTCTGAACACTAAAGTGTGTGTGTGTATAAACATCCCACCAGACTTCTCATACTTTCTTCCACCAGGTTAAATGAACCCCACTTCTATGCTGAAAGCTGCTGGTTCTGTGAAAAACCAGGAATTCTCAAGGAAGCACTTATTCATGAGTGAGTTCCCAAGGCACTAGCCTTTGAGCAGCAAATGACTGGACTCTCTGAAAATTTTCCACCTCAGAAGCTCCCCTCTAGCACTGTCCTGGCATGCCTCTATGGACCATTCAAAGTATTGCATTGAAGGTGTAGAACTTGACAGGAAGACTAGTCTAAAAATTCTTAGTTGGTTAGTGGAGGCTGCTCCCTCCAGTGGAATGACAAGCATTGGCATAGCCAGTAGGTCTTGCCTTTGGGACCTTATGTGTTTAGCCATGGTGCACGTTATCAGCTAGTGTCAGTGAAGGGTGAGCTATGGTGCATTACCACAGGCCATTACTAGAGGTTCCCGGATAGGAATATACAGCTCTGAGTGCACTATGTTGCACTACCACGTGCTGTTACTCGAGGTACCTGGAGATCTGGGCTTCAGCTCTCGGAGTTTCATTAACTCCTGACTGAAGGAGGAAACTGATCCCTGAGTGTTTCAAGCAAGATTATTGTGTAGTTGTAAAGCGCACTTTACCCGCGAGGGTATTGTGGTGGGCACTCACCCATCACCTTGAAAGCAATGCAGTCATGACAGATGAATGCAGCCTACATTTACTACACAGAGTATCTAGCCTTAGCTGTTCTGCAAGATGGCCAACAGAAGAACCACCCTACACTTACTACTCCAAGTCGGGGGTTAGTAAGTATCATTGACAGACAAAAAAAATAAGGCAACTCTACTCACTCTAATTGGTAATTAATTTTAGTTGTTATATAGAAAGAGGGCATGATGAAAAAGTCACATCTTCATTTTGTACAATTACAAGTCCTACCTCTAAATGCAAAAGAAGAACCCTATTGCCTTTTCTATGTTTCCACCGCTGGAATGGGCACTTAATATTACGAAGAGGAATAGAAGAACACAAGGCAGCAGCAGCTAAAATGTACAAAATTAGACATATAAAAAAAGTTAAACAATCGGGAAAATAAAAATAAAAACTATCACTATTGACTACAAAAAGTAAGATGCTTTCCCGTGATGGAGTGCGACTACCTTGCAGATACATGTTCGATGGCGGCTGCCCCCACTTCTCACTTCAAGTTCTCCCTTGGCACCAGAAGTCTATGTGTAAGATACCATTACAATATTTGAGGAATATGTGTTTAATGTGAGCTCATTTTTGCATTTTTTCTTGAAATGTTTTATTTTCAAAACCTTGTTTTCAATGTAATTTCAGAACCACATCCATCTCTTCAAATAATGTAGAAAGTGACTTGACACTGCATGATAAATTAACAAACTGCAGGTGCATGCGATCAAGTCACTGCTGGCCAGGACACAGGCACTTTATGAGTCTGTCCCGGAAAACGGACCAAGGCTGTCTGACAACAGCAGAAAGCAGGCGGCCCAACCCCCAGCACACAATGAGTCAGAGAGCAACGCTGGACTGAGCGACACGTGAGCTCTCACCCTGCTGCCTGGGCATGGAGTGGTCGATTACACCGCACTCCCTGCCCACCCTGCGCTTAACCCGTACCTGGACGGGTGGGTTCTGCAGAACAGCTGCCCATTGCACTTCTCGTACTTTTTTCCTGTTTCAAACCCTACCTGAAACGCTTTATGGCGAACAGTATAGAAAAGTGAGATTTGAGGCTTTTGCAAGGTAGTAACAGAACAATTACAAAAAACGAGGAAAGCAAAACTAAAAGAAAACTCGCTTTTATAAAAGAAAGCTTCGACTGTGTCGCAGGAGCCGCAATGAGCAAGGGGGAAAGAGCAAAGAAAGCTCAGCGGCCATGAAGAAGACTCCTCACTGAGAAAGAGAAACAAAAGGTGCACACTTGTAGGAAGTGCTTGTTCACAGCCGCCCCGTAAATCTTAATTGCCAATTGCCATACTGTTGATCTAATGAGTGCATATTCAAAAGGCATGCATTACGACCTCGCGGGTGCCGCGCTGAGTAAGGTAAATGCTTGTTTGAATAAATAAAAAATGTTGATGAACAGAAAGTAAAATAGAAAAAAGTGGAAGCCCACAAGTCCTGTGGTGATACTCCATGGGAGTTAACAACTTACAGAAAGGAAGGACCAGGAAGACAAAGTACCTACTGGCAATGAAAGATTTTTAAAAGACATCCAATTAGACAGATGAAAAGTGATGGGAGGGTTTCAAGCTCACAAAGTACATACAATAGATCATCCTGACAGTGAAAGCACTGTCTAGGCTCGACCTGAAAAACACAACAGGGTCCTCAGCAGTAGTGGTCAGATATATTTATTTTTTATATTAGCCAACTACAATAACTGTTGCTATGTAATTCTTTTGCACAAACCAATACTCACTAATCAAATACTCCGAGTTTAATCGGCTGGGAAAGGGCACCCTGAGTCTAAAGATTTTGCATTGCTACACAGATGCTAATAACCTACCACTGAAAGTTTTTTACGTTTTTAGGTTTTGCTTAAAGAGCACGTGATGCGTCTGCGAAATCTATTGTTTCTTTAAAAAAAGAAGATCTTAAAAGGGGCTTAGAGCCCGCCCATTACTTACCTCTGTTTATCATTGGTTGGCTCTCACGTCACTTGTGCTTCTTTCCTTACCATTGGTCAGCACCTCCTCCTCGCCTCAGCTTCCTCCTGGGTCTTCTCTGTGTTTCCATGCAATGGAGCATGGACCAAGTACAGCTTCCTCTGGCCAGTGTCCTCCCACTGGCCGCAGCCTCCTGAAGGTACTATTTTGGTACCTATTTTGCCTAGTTTAGCTCTGTACTTGCATTCATGATATGGTGATGGTTGATATTCTTCCAGGGTCATAATAAATAAATCAATAAAGAGGTAGAACTCACACTGGTACATTTGAGTGAAGCCTGAAAGACCTAGAATGTATTGATTTATTGCAGACTTATTACTCTAGTTTAGACATGTTATCCTACTGACCTGGAACAAAAGGTAAGGGTTATAGTTTTAATCTGCTGTCCCATCAGTGACACCCACTTAATGTAAAATGGTGCAGCACACATCCACTCTTAAAAAGGGCCAAAACATAATTTTTTAGCTGTTTATTCTCTTATTTTTGTACACATTTCTAAATTGAACATTGAAACTTGCTCTGGGTACAAACCGTAATGCTACCCTGGAGGTTAAGCATCTGATAAAGAGCTCGATTCTAAACAATGCCCGAACTAAATATTGAAGTGATGAGCAGGCCCGGACCGGCCTAAAGGGTAACCAGGCAATTACCTATGGGCTGGTCTAATAGGTCAGTGTGGACTGTTTTTTGGCTGTTTGTGGGTTTGTTTTCTGGCCTGGTGGGCCGCTTTTACTGATACTACCACAAACATTGCCTGTAGCAAACACAAATGCGTACAATCCTGCATTCCTGCAAAATAGAAATAGATCATGTCTTTACAAGTTCAAAAATGCCCTGATTGAAATGTTGGCTACTTTTATTTTGCAATCTGGGGCACATCACCGGAGTGCCCCGGAGGCGCAAAGGACATTTACGCCTGCTGTGCGTGCCTCCGGGGCTCTTTGGTATTACAGAAGGGACCCAGTAAAGGTAGACTAGTCCCTGAAGTTGTATCCCATCCTCGTTTGTCCACAGACCATGTAGGCTTACTGGAGACTACAGGACCCGAGCCAAACAAAGGGAGTGGGTTAGAGGGCTTAAATGGTGGCCTAAAAGTGCTGTCCTGGAATATTGCGGGCCTCGCGGCCAAATTCGATCTACCGGAGTGGGGAGACTTCATTGACACCCACGGGATTTGCCTTCTACAGGAGACCTGGGCCCTAAATCCTGTCCATAGAGTGGGGTTTGCCACATACTATGAGCCAGCTATTAAGGGCCCCAAAGGCAGACCATCGGGGGGTTTGTGCATATGGGTAGGAACCCACCTTGGATGCGTGGTGAAAAGAGTTGATACCCACTGCCCTGATCTAACCTGTATCCTACTGACCCATAAAAATCTAGAAAAACTGGCACTTATCAATATTTATTCTCTGCCAGTGCAGTACGGTGGGACATCCCAGACACTGGATTCTTTGACAAATCTCTTTCATTCTTTTTCGGGTGATGTGCATTTTTTAATTAGCGGAGACTTCAATTGCCATTATGAACCCCTCAATGGTATTGTGATACCTATTACTACTGATGAGGATGCAACTTGGTTAGTACTACCGCCAAATACATACCCGGCAAAGGGATCGTCCCCACTTGTACTTCAAATGATTTCTCTCACTCTTACCTTCTCCATAAGGGCTTGTAATGGGCGACTCCCGAGCGATAATCCAGGGCAACCAACATTCAGAAGATTAGACCAGACTTCAGTAATTGATTATTTTTTAATCAGTATAGAACTGTGGCACAAAGTTCTAGATTTTAATGTTGTGCAGCGCACGGAATTTGACCATAATCCTCTGATCACTTTGTTAGATTTTTGTTTGAATGAGACAGACCAAGGTTTTGAAATTTCCCCTAGAAGTGACCTCAGAGTAGTTGAAGGAGGGAGGTGTATTCGATGGGCTACAATTAAACAAGCCACAGAAAATACGGCAAGAATGCATAAGAGTATAATCCCCTTGATAGAAAAGGCAAGCATTGTCTCAGAAAACTGTCCTAATAGTGGTATTGGTGAGGACCTGGGAGAAATCCACCAGGAAATGGTTGCAGCACTGGCAGATTTCTTTTATAATACCAGGCCTACCAAGAGTAAACACTGTGGTGATAGAAATCTGTGGTTTAACAGGGGATGTAGGTTAGCAAAGCGAACCTTGATATCAGCTCTCAAGGAGGGCAATCGGCTATCTATTAAGGTAGCAAGGTTTGCTTTTAAAAAAATAATTTTTAAAGCAAAATCGGAATGGAAAGTAGAAAGATGGCAGGCTATTAAGTCTGCCTTAGATGCAAAAGATGCAAGGGCCTTCTGGAATTTAGTTCATACAGGGAAGCCAGAGGGCAAGACTACTACTGACCCAAATATCTGTGAGGAAGCATGGCGCTCATATTTTAAAGAATTATACTCAAACTCATCAATTGAAGCAAGCGAGCTTCCGGTATGTCTCTTAACCCCAGATCCCACATGGTGTATACCACCTTGTACAGCGGTGGAGGTGCAATTGGCTCCAGCTAAGCTTCAACTGAATAAAGCGTCAGGCTTAGATAGGATTCCCGGCGACCTGTACAGAGATGAACAGGTAGTGTGGGTTCCTTATCTACGACTATTATTTAATGCAATTTTACAAGGCCTCCCAGCTCCCTGTACGTCGGTGGGGGTGGAGATTATCCCCATCTATAAGAAGGGGTCACCCATGGAGCCGGCAAACTACAGCCCAATTATCCTCATCGATGTGTCCCAGAAAATGTACGCAAGGGTTTTATTACAACGACTGCAGGAATGGATTAGCGCCCACGATATTTTGACCCCGTTACAAGCTGGCTTTAGGGCCAAAACTTCTACTATTAACCAGCTATTCAGGCTCCAGTTACTCCACTGGAAGCATGTTGTTCTGGAAGGTGGTAGCCTATACCTAACTTTCGTGGACTTGAAATCAGCATTTGATATGGTGGACCGTAACCAGCTATGGAGTATTTTGCTGGCTATGGGGGTCCCACCATATCTATGCTTTCAGTTTAAACGACTCCATGAAGGCACATTCGCCAGAGTAAGGTATGGCAGGAATGGTCAACTGACGGCCTCGTTTTCTGTTGCTAAGGGGGTTAGGCAGGGTTTCGCGCTCGTGCCGACCCTCTTTTCCCTCTTCTTAAATGGGCTGATAGAAGACCTTCTCGCCATCAAGGATATGGACTCCCCGAAATTGGCTCTCCGAAGATTTCCCACGCTAATGTTCGCGGATGACACCCTGCTGCTCTCAAAGTCAGCTATGGGCATGCAGCATGTGTTAAATGAATTTAGCCAGTTTTGTAAAAAGAGGAACCTTGTAGTCATCATCAATAAAACTAAATACATGGTTTTCAATGCTAATTCCATCAATTGCCCACATCCGATGATGGAGGGTAGACCCCTGGAAAGGGGACCCATTTTTGATTATTTGGGTCTCTCATTGAACGATAAAATGGGGTGGGGCCCCCAGATGGCCAAGGCCAATCTAAAACTTACCCAGGCTGTGGGTGGAATTTTAAAAGTTCAGAAAAAATGTGTTTTAAAAACTATAAGCCCACCACTTGAAATATATAAAGTCCAAGCTAGGTCAGCATCCCTATACGGGGCGGAATTGTGGGGGCATAGACCATCTAATGCTCTCACAATAACTGAAAATAACTTTATTAGACAAATTATGACCCTGCCAAAAAATACACCACTAGTGCCGCTAAGGATGGATTTAAATATTCCTCCAATTGCTGATGCCATTGCTTCACGGTCGCTGCTGTATTGGCGGCGGTTGTGGAGCACCCCTGAGCTGGCCAGCTATAGGGAAGAACTAAAAGCGGTAATTACATCACTAAGGGCTGGTAGCATTCCCTGGTTATTATTTGTAAGGCACTCTCTTAGTGCAATTGACATGGAGAACCTTCGGATTAATCCAGAAGTATCCTGCCCAGCCAACACTAAGTAAACCTTGGCAAACGCGCTAAAAGGGTATAATTTAATAAAGGTTTTCGGTCAGTAAATTCATCGAGCCTCACGTATGGGTTTCTGGATTTTAAGTCCCATTATGAATTTGAACAGGTGCTAGATTCCATACAACACACATTAGCGAAAAAGTTGTTCCTCAAATTCATGGAACCCTCCCGCTACATGCAATTACAAATAGGTGGGCGGGAGTTCCTAATTGTCTTTGTCCTGGATGCCTCATGGAGGAGGAAACTGTAGTTCATGTTATGTTCTTCTGTGCGGCATGCAATAGAGCTAGGCAGAAATGGATTATCCAACTTGGTAAGAATCTGGGTATTAGGAATTACCTTGTTTTTTTTAGGATCCTAAAAACAGATACTGACCCAGTCTACGTGGTTGCAATAGCAAAGTTTTTGTTCTCTATGTGGACAACTCGTAGGAATTTGCTAAAAACAGATTAGAACTCTAGTAACGTATAGCACCCCTTTCTTCTAGGTAAAAAGGTCAATTTATGGAGCTTTTAATTCTAGCTTGGGTGGAGGGTGACCTTGTGGTGTGTAGCATGGGATCGGTAGATTAGAGGGCTATTTTTAGTATTTTATATATTGGCATATTTAATTTAAATGTTGACAGTGTGTTTAAAATCTATTCCCATAACGATGATTTTTAAAGAATGTTATTATTTTATTAGGAACAAATTTAATGTACCTTATTATTTTACATCTGCAATTTCCTTGGATCTGTAACTGTTCTAAAAATAATTTGCTTTTATGGTTATATATAACCACAATAAAGTATTTGAACTGAACAGAAGGGACCGTACACTCTTGTGCCTTGCCTTCTGGAATACTAATAACCCTGGCGCACATAAAGCGCAATCATCAGAGGGTGTTTCCTCATTTGCATGGTGGCTTGGCCCTATGCAAATGAGGGAATCCCTTTGCCTCTGCACCAGTGCTGTATTACAGAATGCCCCCTGATGGCAGCCCTCTGGAGGGGGGAAAGAGGGTCCTATAGACCCCTCAGGCATCTCCTTGCAGGTGGGTACAGTCACTCACTGTACCCTCTTGCAAGGGGATCTCTAATCCCCCTTCAAAGTGCAGGTGGGTTGCCGCCTGCACTGTGAAACACTGTGTGGCTTCAAAGCAGCCCCTCATTTTTTTTACCTGAATGTGCTGCCCCCAAGGGCACCGCGAGTAGGCGGCTGCCCTAGGGGCAGCGTATTCACTATAATGAGGCACATTTTCCGTGTTAGCGCTGGGCACACTGTTTGAGAGGTGCACTCATCGCTAACCAGGAAAATGTGCTGCATATGTACTACGACCACTGGTTCACTATTGGGGACCACTTTTATTTTGGTTCCAGACATATTTTTTGTCCCCGTCCCACCCTTGTGATGAGCATGGTGATGGAAGTATTACAAAGAATAACGTATACCCTTCTGGGTACAGAATAGATATTGCAAATTCCCTGAATTCCATGACCTTGGAATGGACCGTTTTGTGATGCTATATCATTGGCGAGTTAAAATATCTTATTAACCCAAAGTCAGAGTTATTTTAGCCCTTATTTATCAGATGTTAATCATTCCCTCCATCGTCCCCACAGTGGTAGAGCATTTCATTACTATAATATTAAATTCATGCTAAACACTCCCTGATCTTTTCATTTCACTGTACTGTTCTTAGCTGTGTATGTCAGAATCTGGTGTGCATGTGGGTGAAAACATGCTTAATGTTTGCTTGCCCTTTAGTTACTTTTAACGGATTATGCAAGCAAAACGTGGGCCAGATCAAAGTGCTACAGGAGATACCCGTGCTGTGTTTTTTCACTAGTGAAAATGTTTGTTTATGCTGTAAATTATGTCATTGAGAGTCTTATCCAAACCACTGTGTGGGATTGGGTTGTTTATTTCGGCAGGTTTGAACTGTAATTTAATATTTCAAATACTCCTTCAGAGAAACATTTAAAATAGAACATGATGAGAGCGAGAGAAAGAGAGAGAGAGAGAGAGAAAGAAAGAGAGAGATAAAGCGAGAAAGAAATGGAAGAAAGAGTGAAATGGAGAGACAGAGAGAGAGAAAAAGAGTGAAAGAAAAAGAGAAAAAGAGAGAGAAAGCGGGAGAGAGAGAGATAGAGAAAGTGAACGAGAGAAAGAGACAGAGAGAGAAAGGGATACAAAAAACAAGAGGGAAAGAGAAAGCGAGAAAATGAGTTAGAGAAAGAGAGAGATAGAGAGAGAGAGAGAGAGAGAGAGAGAGAGAGAGAGAGAGAGGGAGAGAGAGAGAGAGAGAGAGAGAGAGAGAGAGAGGGAGAGAGAGAGGCCCATTTCATTCCTCAAAGAGAGGGTAAACCTGAGGACACATTTCCCTTCCCCCGCAGCCAGCATCTGCCACGCCTCCAAGGCATGCCCAAATAAGGTAGGGCTGGGCATGACTGTAAATTTTACTGAAGCAGTTTGTATTTTTCAGTGTCTTTATATGATACTCTGCACATGTAAACGCTGTAGGAAATACAAGTAAAAACCCCCAAGGAATTGGTGCATGTCTTCTATCGTGCTACTCATAATTTGTGTTTTTAGGTCTGGCTAGAGGCAACTTTAACTCTGCCAGATCTAGTCAGGAAACATACAACCTGTGGTGCTGGAACAATTTTTAAAGGGGGGTGCCGCTTTATCACTGAACTCATGGGGAAAAATCCAAGCGCCATACACAATAAACTAATGTAGCAAACGTGCCACCACCAATCTCTCGAGGGTGGTAAGGGTGAGGTATGTAGCTGGTGATGCATTTTGGAGCCCTGATTTGGCACTCTGCTGTCATGTACAGACATGACCACTAAATGTGGGTAGACATGCAGTTTTCCTGGTAAAACCATTTAGCACAAAAACAATAATGTGTGGGCATTGTGCACAAGGTGCAAGCTATCTATCGTACCTTCCCTACCACCGCGCACCACTTGGACTCTGATGTCTATCCAAGGGGAATTGCCACGACTCTGGATAATCTGGCTTCCCTCTCTGAGGAGGACTTTGATCTTTTGAGTCAAAAAATTAAATCGGGGTCTCCTGCAGACCCTCTTTTGCCGACTCAGTTTAAAAATATGCAGGCATTCTGTCGTTCATCTTTGTTGGCCTTGATTAACACGTCTTTGACCTCTGGAATGGTGCCCACCAAGTGGAAGCAAGCGGTAGTTACACCAATTTTAAAAAAGCCTACCCTAGATCCTAAAAAACCCGAGAACTATCGCCCCATCTCACTGCTGCCGTGGCCTGCTAAAGTTACCGAAGCCCACGTGAATAGGATCCTGGCCGACCATCTCGCCAAAGCTAACATCTTGGATCCCACGCAAAACGGATTCCGTACAGGCCACAGTACAGAGACCGCCTTGCTATATATGGTAGAACATCTGCGCTCTGTGCTGGACACCGGACGAACAGCGGCACTCCTGTTGCTAGATCTGAGTGCCGCCTTCGATACGGTTTCCCATGAGACCTTGTTGCGGCGGTTAGAGGATGCTGGGGTCGGGGGTATGGCTCTAGGGTGGTTCCGCTCCTTCCTTTCTAATAGATCTTTTCATGTCGCAATATCACCTGGTAAATCCACCTCGCACCCGCTCACTACGGGTGTCCCGCAGGGATCATCACTGAGCCCCACTCTTTTTAATTTATATGTGAGTCCGCTGGCTGCGGTAGTTAAACGCTGGGGCCTGACAATGGTGTCCTATGCGGACGACACGCAGCTGGCGGTCACACTAAGTGAGGACTCAGCTCTGGACGCCTTTAATTTCCGTGAGGGGTTGCGTGCGGTGGCCAATTGGATGAACCAAAATTGCCTCCAATTGAACACAAAGAAGACCGAGGTGATGGTGGTTGGGAAGCAACCTGGATGGTGGAGCGACAATTGGTGGCCCCCCGAACTAGGAATGATTCCAGCTCCCGTTATGGAGATAAAAAATCTCGGGGTATGGTTAGACACTACACTGAGTTTTACCTGCCAAACTAAGAGGGTAGCTGCTTCTTGTTTTGGTATAATCAGGGGCATCAGGCCGGTGCTCAAGTTTTTCGATGCCCCCACTAGACAGCTCGTGGTTCAGGCCTCTGTGCTGTCTAGGATAGATTATGCCAGTGCCATCCTAGCAGGTACGAACAAGGCAGAACTCATGCGGCTGCAACGAGTGCAGAATGCCGCTGCAAGAGCGGTACTAGGGTTGCCTAAACGTTGTTCAGCATCCAGAGCATTGCACTCACTCCATTGGTTGCCTGTGGCTCGCCGGATCGAGTTTAAGGTGCTCTGCCTAGCTTTTAAAATTTTGAAAGGTACGGCTCCACCTATCTTGATGAACTTACTGACCCCATATGTTCCCTCTCGATCCTTGAGGTCGATGGGGCAGAATCTGTCTGTTGTCCCTCGCTTTCTGCTGAGCAGGATGGGCGGCCGCTCATTCCGAGTAGTGGCGGCAAAATTGTGGAACGCACTCCCCAGTGAAATTCGAGCTATGGAGGACTTACTCCTATTTAGACGCGCCATTAAAACTCTTCTTTTTAACTAATTCTTCTGGATTCAGGTGCGCTCTGTGATGTTGTGTTGACCTTTCCTTGGCGCCAGGACGCCCCTTTGCTGGGGCAGCTGTGCGCGGTACAAAAACCAATAACATAACATAACATAACATTGGGTTTCAGTGAATATTTCTCATTTGCACGTCTTCAAGTAAAGTACCTTGATTTATACTGATCCTATTAAAATCTTTGTTTCCATCACACTTCAGAATTACAAAAAAGTGTTACCTTTTTGCTTTCCTAATTGCTGATGTAGTTTGAAATGTGTGCATAGTTCATATTGTCCAATGGTTATCTAACAAACAACTGGTATGTTAATCAAGTGATTATCATACCAATTGTTTGTTAGATAACCATTAGACTGTATAAATGTATTTATTGTATATTTGTATAAACTTCAGATACATTGTGATTATAAACATTGTCAATTATCAGTAAGAGGATTTAAAAAAAGTTTTTTTAATGGATTTTTAAAAATATTGCAAATATTCTAAGCAGGTCTTTTTTGCGTAAGTGAAATAAAGTATACTTATTTGAATAGCCTTGTCATGACATTTAATGGTTTAGTGTAGTTTTTCTGGTTCAGTGCAAAGTATTGAAAGACAAGAAATTTGACACAAAAGGGAAATTTGCTTTTGTTAAGTGGAACTACGTCTACCAGTGGAGTTTACATAGTTTTGCATACTACGTGTTCCGTTGTGAACACTGAGTTTAAGCAAAACTACGACTCCATGACAGAGCGTAGTTGGCCGGCCTCTCCATCCTCCCAAAGTAATTATAAAGTAAGAAAAAAGGCACTTACCTGCATTGGCTACTTTGGGAGAGGGAAGGGAGCAGAGCAGGCCAGAGCGGACCAGAGTTCCACAGAGTTTTTTTCCAACTCAATGAAATTCCGCGTAGAGGCACTACGCCTGCTCTGCCCAGGGTTAATAAAAATACATGCCAGTTTAGGAATAAGCAGCAATTTGTCAGAAAATAAAGCCTGATAGTGGACTTTTATCTTTGAACGTGCAGAAACCATGACAAGGTAAACACAAATTTTGAAAGCGTATTTATCGCTCATTCACCTTCTGAACTTCAGCATGACTATTCCTTAGGGTGCTGCAGCCCCACCCAGTACCCCTACTTCCTGCACCTTTGCCTAAACCATAAGGCATGAAAACATACATTTTGATGAGCACCCATTGGCTTGCTTTGGTGAGGTTTTTGAGACATTGGATTGATGGGCAGAGTATTATTCTTTGGATCAGTCCACTGCAGTTCACTGATGTTGATGCTTGCTAATGTTACATTTTGCATTGATGAGGACAAAACATTGTCATTTTTTCAGTCTTCCATTTTGTGATGAGTGAGCCACAGGAAGCAAACTATACCGCTGATCATTATGAGCGGAGCACAGCCTTCACTGAAATATAAGGGGGATCTCCTCATCTAAGATGGACACTTCCTGAACATCATGATGTAGTGTTCTTCGACAAAGGGATTACCCTAACAATGCAGGTTACCAGAGCAGTGTTGTTTTAATCAGAGTACTTGTAGAGAGTGCTACTTACCAGTGAGGGTCTGAAGGTGCTGAGGGGAGGGGGTGCTGCTACTGCTCAAAGAGCCAGGTCTTCAGAGTCTTCTGAAGGCGAGTAGGTCTTGGGTCTGCCGTATGTGGGTAGGGAGGGTGTTCCAGGTCTTGGCGGCGAGGTAGGAGAAGGATCTGCCGTCGGAGGTCGTTCGTTGGCTGCGGGGGGCAGCGGCGAGGGCGAGACTGCCGGAGCGAAGCTGGCAGGTGGGGGTGTGGAAGCTGAGTCTGTTGTTAAGGTAGGCTGGTCTGGAGTTGTGGAGTGCTTTGTGTGCGTGGATGAGGAGCTTGAAGTTGTTGACGGGGAGCCAGTGTAGGTCTCTCAGGTGGGGGGTGATGTGGCTGCAGCGGGGGACATTGACGATCAGTTGGGCGGAGGCGTTTTGGATGCCTTGTAGTCGTCGTAGGTGTTTGGCTGGAATTCCTGTGTAGAGTGCGTTGCCGTAGTCCAGTCTGCTGCTGACGAGGGCCTGTGTCACCGTTCTTCTTGTTTCGGTCGGGATCCACTTGTAGATCCTGCGGAGCATGCGGAGGGTGTTGTAGCAGGAGGAGGAGACAGCGCTGACCTGCTTAGCCATGGAGAGGGAGGAGTCGAGGATGAATCCTAGGTTGCGTGCATGGTCAGTGGGTGTTGGTGCTGTTCCCATTGTGGTCGGCCAACAGGAGTCGTCCCAGGCTGAGGGGTCGGGTCCGAGGATGAGTACCTCCGTCTTGTCTGAGTTCAGCTTCAGATAGCTGCTCCTCATCCAGTCGGCGACGGCCTTCATTCCCTCGTGGAGGTTGGTTTTGGCAGTGTGAGGGTCCTTGGTGAGGGAGAGCATGAGCTGGGTGTCGTCGGCGTAGAAGATGATGTTGAGGTCCTGCTGGCGGGCCACTTGTGCGAGGGGGGCCATGTAGATGTTGAACAGCGTTGGGCCGAGGGATGAGCCCTGGGGGACGCCGCATGTGATGTCGGTGGCTTCGGATCGGAAGGGTGGGAGCGGATGCTCTGGGTTCTGCCGGAGAGGAAGGACGTGGTCCAGTCAAGGGCCTTCTCTTGGATTCCGGCTTCTAGGAGGCGTGTCTTTAGAGTGCGATGGCAGACCATGTCGAAGGCGGCCGACAGGTCCAGGAGGATGAGGGCTGATGTTTCGCCGTTGTCTAGTTGGCGCCTGATGTCATCTGTGGCGGCGATGAGGGCTGTCTCGGTGCTGTGGTTTTCGTCAGACTGGGGCGGGTCCAAGTTGTTGTTGTCTTCCAGGTGGCGGGCCAGTTGCATGTTGACGATTTTCTCGATGACCTTTGCAGGAATGGGAGCAGGGAGATGGGCCTGAAGTTCTTGAGGTCCTTGGGGTCCGCCTTGGGCTTCTTGAGGAGGGCGTTGATTTCAGCATGCTTCCAGCTTTCCGGGAATGTCGCTGTTTCGAAGGTGATGTTGATGACCTCCGTAGTTGGGGTGCGATGGCTGAGTCTGCTTTGTTGAATGCTTGGTGTGGGTACGGGTCTGACGGAGATCCTGAGTGGATGGAGGTCATGACCTTGCGTGTCTCGTCGTCGCTGACATTGGCCTGGAAGGTCAGGCGGATGGCGCTGGTGGTGCTCGCAGGGGAGGTGAAGTCTGGCGTAGTCTGGTCGGTTGTGGTGTTGAAGCTGGCGTGGATGTCAACGATCTTGCGGTGGAAGAAGATGGCTAGTGAGTCGCATAGTTCTTGTGAGGGCGGGATGTCGTTGGCATTGGCGCTGGGGTTGGAGAGTTCCTTTACGATGCTTTTTTTTTTTTTTTTTGTCCTCATATATGCCACCAGTAGATATTAGCTCTAAATGGGCGTGCTCCAGGCCAGTGACACAAACCAACCTTTTCTGCCCTTGGACATTGTGGATAGCCAATGGAGGTTGCCCAGAGGTAAGGCCATTTCCAGTCCTACTCCCTTTCACGATGTTACTTGCCAGATAGGGAGGATGGGACCACTTAACCTCTGGCATATTCATTGGACTTTTGTTGTTAATTACCACACCATGTTTTTAAAGCAGACCAAAGCTTGACAGACTTTACCCCTCCACATAGCATATCCAATCTGCTAACCGCCATGATATTTCTGAGACAGTCCACAACTTTAGGGGGATGTTCCGATTTCCACTCTTTACAGATCTCCCTCCTGGCAATGACCACCACATAAAAGATAAACTGTGATATACAACTATTTATGTCGTAGTCAGAGGGGAAACCAAAAAAAACTAATCTGGGAGTACATGTAATTGGGAATGACAGTACCTCTTCCAGGAAACCACACACCTGTCTCCAGTAACTACCTATTTCAGGGCAATCGATAAACATATGACCATCGTCTGCTGCTGGAAACTTACATCTTGGACATGAATACTGTTCTGTTCCGATTTTTGAAAGTTTCGCCGGAGTCCAATAGGCCATGTATGCTGTAAATAGGTGGTTCCTTCTCAGATTTGATGGTTTAATAATTTTTTGAGAAAGAGTGAAAGAATCTGTCCAGGCTTTTAATATATCATCCGAAATCTGTACTGTAGAAGTATCCCATAGTTTAGTTATTTCAGCCTCTAGGTTGTCTTTGCTTCCCATTAGAATTCTGTACCATTCAGCTACCTCACCCTTCCATCCCTTCTCCCTACCTATTAATTCAAAAAGAGGACTCTCCACTGCTGTATTCCAATTCTGACTTCCCCACCAAGCAGACAGTTGGTAAAACTTGAATCTTGTAATAGTGCCGTCTGTTAAACTTGATAGGGAATCCCAACTTAATAGTGTAGAGCCATTGCACATGTCCCCCCATTACAAGAAACCAGCATTCCTCAGCGGGAGAGTTAATAGATCCATTAAGCTTGGGAATGGTAATAAGGGATACCTAAGATTTTTCGTATCTGTTGCCAGTTATCTAGGGCTGTCCGTAAGAGCTTTAAACGGATTCTTTTAAAGAACTTCCGATCTCCAAACTTAAAGAGAATAAAATCTGAACTGCATGGAAGGTCCAGTAGCATAGCTTGAAAAAGTCTGCCATATGAAGTAGAGTCCAATTTATTAGCTAAAAGTCTAAAGTTTTTAAACTGAAAGGCATAGCAATAGAGAAGTAAATCCGGGAGTGCCAACCCACCAATTTTTAGTCCCCTTCTCAGCTTCTTCCAAGCTATTCTGGGAGACTTGGTGGCCCACATAAAAGAACCGATCCTCCCTTGCAGATTGTAGATATCCTTTTTATTAAAAGTCAAAGGAATTGAATTAAACAGAAAAGTGACCTTTGGCAAGATTATAATTTTGACTAGATTCACCCTGCCATAGATATTTAAAGGTAGGGTGTTCCATCTAGTCAGAAGCTTTCTTACTTCTTTTACAACTATTGACCACTGGTCTTGGGAGTTTCTTCCAAATTGTGTGTAAGATAAATCCCCAAGTATCTAATTTTGGATTTCGCTTCTGGGATCGGGGCAGGGTTGTTCCAACTCATTATGTCGGTTTTGTCTTTATTGATACTATACCCCGATACTATACCAACATTTTCGGCCAATTCAAATAATCTTGGTATTGCCACCTCTGGATTGGACGTGTAAAGAAGGAGATCGTCGGCATAAAGAGCTGTCTTAAGGGATAAGTCTCCCATTATGAATGGTCTAATTTCTGAGTCCTGCCTCAAAGAACAGACAAAAGGCTCAATATAGATATCAAATAAAAGGGGCGATAATGAACAGACCTGCCTGGTCCCTCTGGAGATATTCAGCCATTCAGACAAACTACCATTGACCAAAATTTTCACCCTGGGACCCCTATAAAGTGTCTCAATTCCTTTAATAAAGATCTCTGGGAAATCAAACTTTGACATTGACTTCCATAAGAAGAGCCAGTTGACTTGATCAAACGCCTTGGCGGCGTCTATTGCTACAATAGTAAGCGGCATCTTCTTTTCTATTGCTATGTCTATTGCTCCTATGACTTGGAATGTCAGCTCGTTCAATTGGCGGCCGGGTATCTTTGGTCTGGGTGGATAATAGACTTGATTATTTTAGATAGTCTGGAAGCCAATATACCAGAGTAGATTTTTGAATCCGAATTTAAAAGCGAAATTGGTCGATATGACTCTATCTTCCTCGGGTCTTTGTTTGGTTTAGCTATCAGAGTAATAGTAGCATCTAACCAGGAGGGTGGAATTTGCTCTCCCTGTATAAATATTTTATTAAAGAGTCTCTGTAGTGGGACTAAAACCTCTTCCATGTTATATTTGTAAACCTCGGTTGGGTGTCCGTCAGGACCTGAGGCCTTATTTCTAGCCATCTTTTTTAGCTGTAACCTAATCTCTCCCTCCGTGATCTTGGTAACTAAGAAAGCTTTATCCCAGTCGCTCAACTGTGGCAGTTCTCTCATAGCCCACCAATTATCCAGATCTTCCAACCCCCGACTATTCTTCTCCTGATAAAGTTCCTCATAAAAGGCTCCTGCCTCACTTTTGATCTCTGTGTCCTCTGTTAAAGATAGTCCGGTGCCACGTTGTATTAAGCAGTTAATATTATTTCTGCACCTCTCTGACCTTGCCTTCCATGCTAACAGGGAACCACATTTCTCACCATACTCGAAGTTACGAAGCTTACTCACCTCCCACTTATCTTTAATTATTTTTTCAGCTCTAGCTCTAAAGTCTGTTTGTAGTTTTAATATTTCCTTTTGAAGACCCGGAATACTGGCTCTATCTTCAGAAACAGCAAGTTGAAGTTGCTGTTCCTTTAGTTTAATTAGGTTGAGCTCTAGTTTATATCTTTCTATTCTGAGCTTCCTGTTTAAAATCATATGAGAACCATAGATTCCTCTTAGGTAGGATTTAAGTGTATCCCATATGATTTGATCTGAGGCTGTATTCTCATTAAACAAAAAAAATTCCAATAGACTTTCTTTAATTTTGTTTTTAAACTCGTCATTTAACAAGATAGTCCTATCAAGAGTCCACCTATATTCTGAGGAACTATTCTGAAACTTTATTTTTAACTCAACCACAGAGTGATCTGATAAACCAACTGGAATGTAAGAAATTGAAATAATATTAGCTAAAAAAGATTGATCTAACAAAAAAAATCTATTATTGAAAACTGACTGTATTTTTTGCTGTAAAAAGAATACTCTCTTTGATTGCCGTGTTTACTTCTCCATGCATCTTGTAGCATATAGTCTTTCATAATATTTTTTAAAGCTTGAAGGAATTTATTAGGGGGATTATATTTAGCTTTGGAGGTGCGGTCGAGTTGTGGGTCCAGTAAAAGGTTAAAGTCACCTCCTAATATGATTGGAACTGCATGTTGTAACATATATTTTTCTAATTTATGAAGAAAACAAGCATTATCTGCATTAGGACCGTAATACACCCCACACAAAAGTTTAGAACCGCCAATTGAAACAACTGCAGCCAGCCATCTTCCTGACTGATCTGTATCCCAATCATGAATCCTGATCCCCTTGTTAGCGCGCACCACCATAGCTACCCCTCTAGTGACACCAGTTTGTTTAGAACAAAAAATATCCTGCACCCAGTTATATCTAACAAATATTTTCCTGCACTCTTCTGCTTCCAGGTGAGTCTCTTGTAAAAGATATATACAAGCTTCGGAGTTTTTCAAAAATTCACAGACATTTTGTTGTTTTTTCCGGCTCCCAAGCCATTCACGTTCCAGGAAAGGATTTTAATGTTAGGTATTAAATTTGAGGTCATTATATGATGTAACTACCCCTACAGCTATAACCAGTGGTGGCCCGTGGTTGTATTCAAATTTAAAGAAAAAGATTTTTTTTTATGGCAAATGAGGACATTTTTATATGTTTTCCCCCCTTCCCCCTGTGAACCCTCCCCACCCTCCCCCGAGGAACCCAACCCTCCTGTTTGGCGTGAACACGCCTTTAGGAGGCCCTACACCCTCGACACCCTCACTTAAGTGAAACTGTATCAGTCTTTTCTCCAATGTTCTCTTTTTTTCCCCCCCCC
Source organism: Lissotriton helveticus (assembly GCF_964261635.1). Lineage (NCBI taxonomy): Eukaryota > Metazoa > Chordata > Amphibia > Caudata > Salamandridae > Lissotriton > Lissotriton helveticus. The sequence goes on from NC_136073.1 coordinate 174,291,811, forward strand.
TATCTAGTAACCATTTCCTATTTAGACAGATGACCCTTTTGTGTTTTTATTTATTTATTTTTTTAATTTTTGTATTTTTTCCCAACTATAAAGGCACTATTTTACGATGAGCTGGCGTTAAATTAACTAACCTCTCATTTTTGCCAAAAGCTCGTCAACTTCTTCAGGAAAGTGACAAGTGTACATCTTATTGTTCCACATTATTTTGAGCAAAGCTGGGAACTTCATTTGTACCTGAGCCCCCATTGATCGTAGGTCTGGCATCCTTGAGCTCAGCTCCCATTGCCTATGAGCGTTTTTTCCCCCTATATCTGATCTGATTTGATAGGGGTTGGCACGAAAGTGCAAAGAGGTACGTGCCAAGCATCTACTAAGGATCAACTCTTTGACACTGTATGTTTGGAAGTACACCAGAATCTTCCTGGGTGCTTTGCGATCCGGGTGCAGCCTAAACGGGTCTCTATGCACTCGCTGAATCTCAGCCTCCAAGTCAATATCTAGTCGATCCTTTAGCATGTCTTCACGAAGCAATCTACACACAAACCCCTTTATGTCCTCCACTTCTACTCCTTCAGGAATTTTAAGAATCCTGAGATTGTTACGCCGACTCTGCGTCTCCAGCCTTTCCAGATCCATTGTTAGGGCCCGATTCTGTGCTTTGATGGCTTCTATGTCTTTAGAGTTCCCTTTGGTGGTCTCCGACAATGCCGTAACTTTACCTTCCAGGACACTAGTCCTAGCATTGATACCCTCTATTTAAGCCTGCAATACATCGAATCTGTCATGTAGACCCCTTTGATTTCTCTCCGAAATCTCGAACTTGCCCAAAAGATCGTCTCTCAGTGCATGGAACAAGGAGCCAAGTCTGTCTCTCTCATTTTCCCTCTCAATTGGTCCATCTGCACCAACAAGTTGAAGATCTGAAGCATATGTATCATGGACCGGAGGAGGGAGAGATTGAGCTTTATTATAATCATTTGATGCCATCAAAGGGGGAGGAGTTACAGCAGAATTCGAAGTTGCGGATTTTGTTGGTGGAGAAGGAGGTGTTTGTTCTATGCTCGATGGGGGTTCTGCACCTGAATCCACATCTTGCCTTGAGCTGGTCTGTACTGCTACTCTCTCTAGCCCCTCCTCGTTAGGTACTAGGGGCCAGATGTAGGTAGGGTTTTACCGGTCGGTAACGGCCGAATTCGGCCGTTACCGACCGGTAAAAGGAATTTGAGATGTAGGGGGCAGAATCGGTAAATTTACCGTTCGGTAAATTTACCGATCGGTAATTTTACCGAATCTGTAAATATACCGGTCGGTAAATTTACCGACCGGTATATTTACAGAATCTGTAAAATCGATATGTAGGTGGGACTCTTATGAGTCCCACAAGGCCTAAGAAATCGGTATTTTACCATCAAATTCAATTTGATGGTGAAATACCGATTCAGGTGTGCATGCACATGTGTGCATGCACACCTGTGCCATATGACAGGCAGACCTGCCCTTAGGGCAGGTCTGCCTGCCATATGGCCCCCGAACCTTTTTTGGGGGTGCTAGAGGGTGTCAAAGTGACACCCCCTGCACCCTTGCCAAAAATCGGTATTTACCGATCGGTAAATACCGACCGGTAATGCCCCATTCATTCCTATGGGCTTCAAAGCCCATAGGAATGAATGGAGCATTACCGGTCGGTATTTACCGAATCGGTAAATACCGACTTTTAAAGAATCGGTAAATCCACATCTGGATTTACCTACATCTCGGTACTTCATATTTACCGACTCTTAAATACCGAATCGGTAAAATTCGGTATTTAAGAGTCGGTAAATATGATTTACCTACATCTGGCCCTAGGTCTAGTACAGCATATTTGTTACTTAAGGGTAGCATAGAATGAAGTGAGGGTGTGGGTGCTTCATTAGACTGAATAGTTTCATCTGTTTCAACTACTTTAGAGCTAGTGTTTGCCTCTGCCTTATTTGTGGTGCCCTTCTTAGAGTTCACTGCCTGCTCCATAATTTTGAAATAACTTTTAAGTGAGGGAGTCCCTCTAGGTGCTTGTGGTTGCTTTGTGGCCTTAGCTGACCTCCCCTTTCTAACCCCCACCTTCCTATTTCATTTGAGTGGAGTAATAGGTGTCGGACCCTCTTTTCCTTCAACAGTATCAGTGTCCGTGGGATTCCACGCCCCTTGTTTTGATCTCAGCTGATATCTGCTCCTTACTTCTCCTGTCTTTCCTTTTTCAGGAATAACCAGCTTTGTGGAACATTCAGTAGAGGCCGCCCCCTTTATACCACCACCAGCGTCAATTTATTTGGTTCTGTTATCACTTTGGCAAATTGATTTATGTTTGCCTGCCTCCATGCAGTCCTCCCTTCCAAACACCACCTTACCGCTATTCAGAAATGCATAGGACCCTTGGCATATCGAAGCTCTCGCTCGAGCGAGGAGCGCCGCTCTTGAACGCAGCCACAAACTTCTGCAGCTTACTCGGAGCCCTCTTCAGACGTTCTCCTCCGCCGCAGCCTGACTGCTACCGATGACCTGCTTCTGTGTCAGCCGCTCGCTGAACTCGCTGCTCGGGATTCGGCACAGCTGACCTGTCCCTGCCTCGCTCTTGTAACGGCGCTCAAACATTCCCCGCTGGATCCTGACGCTGGGTCCTAGCGCTCCCGCGTTTGCCTCCCGGTGCTCCGACCTCGAAACAGCAAAAACGGGAGAAAATTCAATAATACGCAACAATACCTACTTGGAGAAAGACCATATGTCCTCACCGCTCATTAAACGTCACCATCCATAAGTGGTTCGGAGAAGAGACCGGCCAAATCCATTATTCAGGGCATTTCGAGTGCAGAGCCTCGCAGCAGCCGTTAGCCTGCCGCTGCCATGTTCCTCTGCTCCAAGCACCAGTATCACTGCTACTTTCAGTGTGGCACGGGCAGTTCCTTTACGATGCTGAATAACTCTTTGCTATCGTGTGTGTTGTTGTCCAAGCGGCCTTTGAAGGAGGATCTCTTGTCTAATCTGATGAGGTGGTGATGTCTGCGGGTGGTGTCCTTGTGGGCTGTGTGGCTGTCCGGTGTGCGTCTGTGGAGCCATATTTTCTCCAGTTTCCGGCATGCGTGCTTGGAGGTCTGGAGCTCGTCGGTGAACCAGGTGGCTCTCTTGCTGGCGTGGTTGTTGGAGGGTTTCTTGAGTGGGGCGAGGGTGTTGGCGCAGTCGTTGATCCACTGTCTGAGGTTGCGGGCTGCGGCGTCTGGGTTGGTGGGGTCCGTGGGTGGGTTCTGGGCGAGGGTGGTGATCAGCCGTTCTTCGGTGACTTTGCTCCAGCAGCGGCGAGGCAGCTGTTGGGTGCGGTTGTGCGTGGTTTGTTTCTTGAAGGTGAAATTAATGCAGCGGTGGTCAGTCCAGTGGTGTTCGGTGGTGTGGTCGAAGGTGACGTGGGTGCCTGTGGTCCAGCGTGTGGCCGGCGGCGTGGGTGGGTACGGTGATTAGTTGTTTGAGGCCGAGGTTGGCGATGTTGTCGATCAGGGTGGCGAAGTTGGCGTCGTTTTTGTTCTCGAGGTGGAAGTTCAGGTCCCCGAGGAGGATGTAGACCGTGGAAGCGAGTGCGTGGGTGCTGGTGAGGTCAGCAATGGAGTCGCTGAACTGAGCCCAGGGTCCGGGGGGTTTGTAGATGAGTGTTCCTCTGAGGGTGGTTTTGGGGTCGGTGTGGATCCGGAAGTGCAGGTGTTCGGCGGTGTGGAGGGTGTCGTCTGCGTGGGTGGCGACCTTGAGAGTGGACTTGTGGATGATGGCTATTCCTCCTCCGGTACCGTTGGCGCGATCCCTGCGGGTGATCTTGTAGCCGTCCGGGATGGCTATGGCGATGTCGGGCGTCGAGGAGTCGTTCCACCAGGTTTCGGTCCGGAACGCCACGTCTAGGGCAGAGGTGTCGAGCATATCCCAAAGCTCGACGTCATGTTTGCGTGTGGAGCGGGTGTTGAGGAGTATGCAGCGGAGGTGGTTGGGTCCAGTCCTTGGAGGTTTGGTGGTTCTGTCGCAGGTGAAGCTGCAGGAGTGGCAGGAGAAGGGTCCGTGGGTCCGTTTCGGGGTGGCCTGGAAGCAGGTGTGGTTTCGGCCGGCGTTGAGTGCGTGGAGGCTGCTGGCGTTGTAGTGGAGTTTGGTATTGTGGCGTTCGGGGGGTCCACGGGTTCTGGCGCTGGGCGCAGTCCAGGCACGGACGGGCGCAGATGGCCTGTGCGCGGCTTCGCATCTAGCGCCATTTGAAGGGGAGCTGGGAGGGAGGAGCAGCTGGGAGGTGGGAGGCAGGGGACGGTGAATGGGCGCGGGGGGGCGGGCAGGGGCAGCAGCGGTGGGAAATTGAGCAGTGGGCAGGGGGGGGCAAGGGAAAAACAGCGCCCAGGAGGTCAGAACAGAAGGATGCTGGCACAAGCGCTGGAGGAGCTGCAGCGGGGGGAGCGACCTACCTGGCGAGGTCAAGGGTCGCTCTCCTCACGCACAGCTGGCGCCTTATGAAGGGGAGTGCTACACTTCCGTGCAGCACTTTCCCCAAATCCAGTCTACATCAGTGTGCTATGGCACAGTACTTTCCTAGTCTCTTTTTTCATGTTTAGGAGTATTATTCCTTTCCATTGGCCATTTCGATTTTGTAGCTGTAATCACTCTTTTTCAATCATATGTACCAAGTTTCTTTTTCTTTACTCAAAGTAAGCGATCAATCGTTGAGTATGATTTTAAGATCCTTTATTCAATTTAAAAAAACCCTTTTTCTGGTGGATGCAGCCAATGTATTTCATCCCTTATAGGGACTTCATCAGGGCAATTTCTTGAAGTTTGAATGCTTACATTCCTATTCTTTCAATCCTGGTCATTCGAATATCTGGATATCACCTCGGGAGCCAGCAGCATGTCCAGTGGACGTGGGATCGCCAAAATAAAATGACCTGGATTGGAATAATAGGAATGCACGAATTCAAACTTCAAGAAATTTTCCAACTAGAGTCTTTTTCCTCTTCACAAACTGATCTGTCATAATCATGGTGCTTTATGTTTCTCAAAACCAAAAAAGGGTAGGCAGTTCCTATGCTGGTAAAGCAAACGAAGGGAGAGAGAGTACCGAAAAAACGATAGGTTGTCCTGTTAAGAAAGTAGGGAAAGGGGAATGCCTCCTTTCAGAATTAGAGCCCTCACATACCCAGCCAGCTGGATGTCATGCTTCATCATAGGGCATGCTGCTCGTCAGGTCGGCGCTGCATTACCTGAAGGGCACCCTATGAGGGGCTCTTTGGCGGAGATCTTTTATTCCTTGGCATTTGGTGTCGTGGGTGTGAGAGACCTAAAAAAGTTTAGATGTGCTAAAGTGAGGGTCAATAGACCGCGCAGGGTTAAAACAGGGAATGGAAATCCAGAAAAATTATTTAATGAGACTGGCTTCCAACCTGGTTAAAAATAGAGTGGCGACTACCTGATGTAATGTGTCAGGATGTGGTGCTTAACTTCATGTGGTCAACATGTTTCTTGCCTGGATGTCAAAGTGATCAAGCAGCAATTCTTCAGGGCCTAAGAGTTGGGGTAGGTCTTCTGCCACAAAAGCGGTTCTTACATGACCCTGGTAATTCCACATGTCTTGACCTGTCCGAAGTTGATGGGGCCAGTCTTGTATAGCTGTTAGGTTGGCCACCACATCTACAGGTACTTCACCTTTAGGTGCACTATGTGGTAGATCAAGGTTAGCAGTACCAGAACACACTTGTAGTGTAGATTGATAATCCCTCTTAGGTCCTTGAATCCATCATCATCCTTTAGCTCACTTCGCCACCTCAGTTCAGACCCAGTTATATGCAAATCAGTCTTGACCCTGTGCCTCATGGGAACAGTCCAGCCTGAACTGCCACACCAGGTCTTCCCTGGACCGGAAACAAGCATCCTGGAAGCGGTTTCTGGGTCCGCAGTGGCGAAGTGAGCTAAAGAATGATTATGGATTCAACCCAGATCTATGACTGGGGGTGAGTGTCTGAAAAGTTCAGTGCTCCGCCCATCATCTCCTTGTGTTCGCTTTGTTCGCCCTAAGTTGGCAGTGTATGCCCAGATGTGGGTCCCTTCCTCACTTTGCCACTGGATTCAAGCTAGCTTGGCTGAAGAAGGATGTTACCCAGAAACTGATCCCAAGATGCTTGTTTCCGGGTAAAGGGAAGACCTGGCTTTGCAGATCGGGCTGGACTGTTCCCATGAGGCACTGGGTCAAGACTTATTTGCATATAACTGGGTCTGAACTGAGGTGGCGAAGTGAGGTAAAGAATGATGATGGATTCAACCCAGATCTATGACTGGTGGTAAGTGTCTGAAAAGTTTCAGTGATCCGTCCATCATCTCCTTGTGTATGCTCTATCATAACTTGACCTTTGAGATACCTATAATCCGTGCCTTCCTCAATAGCTCTAGATCATTTGCACTCCTCTAAAGACCAATTGCTGTATGATCTAATAAAATGGTATCATCTGCATGCTGTAAAAGTGGTAGGGATAGTGTCCTCAATTTTGGGAAGTCAGTTTTTAAGTTGGTCATTGCTATCAATTGCTCGGCAGTACACATATTGAAAAGTACTGGTGCCAGCACACGACCCTGTTTCAACCCCATCTTTGTTAGAATCCTTTTGGAAATAGTTGAACCATTGCCTATTTGAACCCTGACCGAGGGATCAGTGGGCAGCAATCTAATGGTGGTAAATAATTTGTCAGGAGTATTTAGTGACTTCAGCTTTTGCCACAGTGTGCCCCGGTTTACTTTATCGAAGGTTACACTGTGCTCTAAAAAGCAAACATACAAAGAAGATGTGTGTTTAATTGCTCTTTTTTTCCTCAGAGATTAATCACTGTGATTTTGAAAGAAATTCTAATTACAGCACTCCAAATAATTTATATGCATCAATTTAGGCTCTAGTATAAAGCCCTCAGCATTTGAAAAATATAAGGCTGTTTTGGTACAATAGACTAGCAAAATAGAACAAAAGTCCCAATAGGTAGTGGGGGATCCAGAACAATTCCAAGATGAATTCAAATAGAGTCCAAGTTAGTTATCTTCAATATTTTATTTATTCAAATTTCATAAAATAAGTTCTCCCAGGACGTAAACTGCCAACACGCACGGTTTGTTGGTGCGGGCGACCTATCGATTTGTACGCGTTACTTTCTCCATTCGGATTGCAACTTATCATGGTTGTGTAAAGAAACATTACTCAAATACCGGCCTGCTGATTTCCGACAAACCGGACGTGCTGGCAACATGGAACGTGCTTTCTTGAGCCCGCCCTTCTCCAACTGAGCCACATCGTCGAATACGGATTGATGGTGCGGTTCCCTTGTACATCTAAACAGCATACCCTGCCGCATACTGCAGTTCCATAACCATCTGCCAAAATTTAATGGTGTTCTACCACTTACTGATTGCAGTTTGCTTTTCAACTCTGGCATACTAAGATATCTCGTCACCTTATTTATGCCTTGATGAAGTCTCTGTGTGAGACGAAACACGTGTTGGTGGTTTACGTGCTGGGAGAACTTATTTTATGAAATTTGAATAAAGAAAATATTGAAGATAACTAACTTGGACTCTATTTGAATTCATCTTGGAATTGTTCTGGATCCCCCTCTACCTATTGGGACTTTTGTTCTATTTTGCTAGTCTATTGTACCAAAACAGCCTTATATTTTTCAAGTGCTGAGGGCTTTATACTAGAGCCTAAATTGATGCATATACATTATTTGGAGTGCTGTAATTAGAATTTCTTTCAAAAGCAGAGGTGGCATGCACATTTTGTGTTTGCCTATAGCACCTTAGGGAAGTAGGTGCCTTGAACTTCTTTAGCACCCAAGAGATATTAATTGTTTTGATTGATCCTATATATTTGGTGTACTATATGCATTTACGTTAATATATCTTAAAGAATAGTGTGGACGTTTACTTCGGGACCACTACTTCCTTAAAACTTTGTTGAATTAATCACTGTGATGTTATGCAACATTTCGCAGCCTTTCCTGAAGTCTATTTGAAGGTTCGACAAGATGTTTATCCTGTTAATCCAATCTTCCAGGTCAGCCAAAACGAATCTAGCAAAGATCTTTGCTTTTCTATCAATGAGAATGACACCGCTATATTTGGTGGTATCTCACTTCTTATGAATGGTATGCAGCTTAGATCCTTCCCAATTGTCCTGTATGATTTCAAATGCTAAGATGTTTTATATAAAGTGAATAGTGGCATACCACAGGTGTCCATGTCATCCTTGAAGGTTGCCAGTGGGACTCTGTTGGGACTGGTGCCCCGCCGCTCTTCATTTGAGATTGAGATTTTACTAGCTCTGGGTTTTTTTTAGGCCAAGGAGATGTCGCCGCTACAGAGCTGTTCAGTTCTCAATTGATCAGCACTCCTTGTCATAATGGCCTTCATCATTTACATCGTTCAATGATATTGTTCGCCCCAGATATTCGTTACTATTGGTGAACCCACTACAGTTTGTTCTTGTGGCTTCTACAAATTGTACACTTGATGAGGGGCTGCTGTTGTTATCTCTGTTAAGGTCCTTCTCTAATAAGTCATCCCAGTAGAGTTGAGACAGAGACTTCTTCAAGCATTCTGGTTCAATGCTGTTTATTTTAAATCCTGTTTCTTCGAATTTATTAACAAGTTTCCAAAAGGCCCGGGTGTCCTTTGTTTTAGTCGATTCACTGATGGTATGCAACCTCCTGATTTCAAATGTCGACTTTGTCTCCCAGCACTTTATTCAATGCATTTATTTAAGACTTTTTGATAGCTGAACTTTTCTCTTCTTGACCATGTTTTTTAATTCATCTTGTGGTTTTTATTATTTCCTTGCTTACTTTTCTCAGTTGCTCTGTATACCAAGTCTTACCATCCAGACTTTTGCTGGGGGCCCTCAGTATCAATGATTATTTTTCTCTTAGGATTAAATGATTCACAAGTGAAGTGGTAATTGTGGTCCAGACAGAAGCAACTTCTACTTCCTCATCTTGTTTCCTCAGTGCCTTTAGCTGAGTTTTCCCATGGGCTAGTTTCCAATGTTCATACTTATCTTGCAAATGTGGATTCCATCATATATTTTGCAAACAAGCCATCCCATCCTCCATTGAAATTGCGTTTAACGAATCGTTATCATTTAATTCCCAACTAATGCTTATCACCTGCTGGTTGTAATCACTTGTCTAACAGGGTAGTATCTGAAAGGTAGCAATTCGCTCCAGATACAAGGGGAGACCAGTGTGCAATCCAATTCCTTCGCTGATTCACCAACTATATGTGTTACCTCAGCTGGGATATCTGGGCAAAAGCGACTATCTAAGTTTATCATTCTATATCCGAGCAGTGTAGCCCAAAACATTTTGTTATTTCTGCCTACTGGTGAGCTATTCAATACAATGTTCGGGATCTTACAAAAGTTCTTTAGTTTGTTTAATGTAACCTCTGGTAAACATTCTGATGTGAGCACTACATCCATGTCCCCGGTTATAATGATTTCAAGGTCTGGTAAAATCATCTGTTGATTCTTTACATGTTTATATAATGCGTCTTGAGTTGGTTTCTTCCTCACTGGGTCTGGTAGAACATCTAGTTTACAGAGAAGAATCCCAGGAGAGTTGGCATTCTGAAATAATAATTTGTGTTACTAAAATGTGGTCCGAAGCTACCTCCAGTGCTTCCCATGTATAGTTCAGTATTGTACTGATATCTGTTGCCATGTCACCCAAGAGTCTACCATGCACTGAGAGCTGTACTGCTGGATTGATTTTTGTGCTAAGGCCCTTTATACGTAATTCATTCTTAAAACAGTCTTCTTGTAGGCAAGTGAAAAATTGACTAAAACATTGCAGCACCAGAGGGGGAGGACTCTAAGCCCCAGGAACCATCGCAGCAGCGCCGCAGGAACCCAAGTACCTTGCATAACAGGAGGCACCGCCACATAAGCACTCAAGGCTCCCGCAACACCTGATGCGCTCAGGCGGGCCCGTCCTTGCCCGTCATCACCAGGAAGAGGCAGGGACATCCCCCTTGGTTTTTGGTCACGGCGCCATAACTGTGAATTGCATTATTTACACTGACTCTACTTTTGCAGACTCTCTCTTGACTATCGCCTTTTGTACCAGGATTAATGACAAGGGCTGATTTGGATTGGTATTGGTCTTGGTGCTGAACACAATACCCATGCTTCTGACTTGTATTGAGCCCTTATAAGTTTGATTTTTCCTAAGTGGGTGCAATCTTAGACTATATCATTAGTCCACTGTAGTAGGGCACTGCTGTTGAAAACCTGTTGATGAGTTTAGGACTTCCCTTGTGGGAGTAGCTTATAAATAATTGCTGGGGAAGGTTGAGGGGGTTGCCAATTCAATTGTATCCTACCTTACACTGCCCCATGTTCTATTATGGGGAAAAATAATTCTAGCCATTCTGATGGTGGGGATAGAGGGGCTCGGTCAAAGTCCATTAAAACTAAACAGGTTCACAAGTCTGTAGGAGGTAACTGCGTTCTCGACCGTATTGACGATCTTCTTGTCAAGTGCGAGGAAATCCTAGTGCCACCAAGCAATCCCCTGATCCCCCAGCGCCTTTCGTACACATATCTCTCCTAGTAGCTCAAAGTCCATTCAGCCTAAACGCATTCCAATAATGTTCAGGAAACCCAAAACGTGCAGTAGAAAAAATCCCTCCCCCAGGCTTTCAAGAGTGCCCCAAACACCAATTGCCAGTGCTGAAGAGGAGGCAATGCCGTCTATCCTCCCTATTAGGGATGTAGACAATGATACAGTCGAGACAGATTTAAGTACTGATCTTACTCTATCTAATAGGTTCCTCCCACTCCAGCACATACCCCATACTCTTTTCGAAAGAAGGGACAGGAGAGTCTCCTAACCTTGATAAAAGGGGCCTCCAAAGGGAAGCTGGTGTAGGGCCCCTTGTTACCCATATGGGTGACCACATCCTAAACAACCATGACCTGAAGGAACAGGATATCTCTAGGATTATAATAGACTTGAGGACTGAGGTAGACTTACTAAAAAGAGCTGTACAAGTCCCCACTGAGCAAATTGAACTCTTGTTAAAAAGAGGAGGCTCTGAAGTTCATCCAACTAAACAGACATCCAAAAAACCCTCTGGTCTAACTTACAACTCTAGCCTTACAATTCCCCCACTGCCAGCTCTGGTTGATAATTCTACTTGTAAAATGATCACCGAGTCTACACCTAGAAAAACTAGAACGTATTCAAATAGTGTTTGCTGTGTAACAGATGGTGTGCTATCAACCAACGGCCTACCATTCCTTCCCCCCATTGATGAAGGCTTTCAATGATACACAAATGACAGGCGTGAAATGCCCCAAGCGCTTCTAATTGTATTTATATGATCAATGTACCCAAGGTTTCTACCTACGCGAGGTATGAAAGTGAGGAGTCTCTAATAAATAAAAGTATACATTGGATTTGCTATGTGAGGAGGTGCTGTTTAGTGATCAGAGAGCATATCCTATGGACAAAAAGGCTAACTTGCGCTAACTCCCAGATGGATTGTATAGAACTGCACTTAGCTGATGAGAATCTGGTCCATAATCTAATAGCACTGGAGGACAAGTTAAGCTCACCAACCCTCACTGGTGTACAATTGAAGTATCGACCTCTAACACAACCACTGTTGCCAGTCACTCACCATCCTGTCTCCTACCAGGGCTCTGACTCACTCCTTGATACCAATGATTGACTTGCACTGCAAACCTCCTCTATAGGTTCCAAAACACATTCAGTCAAACCAAACAGTCCCTTAGCTAGACCAGATACTTAGATGTCACAATTCTACCATCAGCCTTGACTACCTGCCCTATGACTACTGAACAGCATTCGAATGTTACTTATAGTTGTAATGAGGGGGTTTGTCTCCAAGGACGCCAAATAGGGTCATAGGCTGGGTTCATGGAAGTTGGGGAAGAATCCCCTCTCTCTTGATGTCCGAGCGCAGCCCTCAAAGTTGACTTTATTGTCTTGGAACGTGACTGGAGTGAGGTCAAAGATCTATCTTTCTCATTGGATCCAATACACAGAACGATATGATGTTTGCGTCTTCCAAGAAACGTGGTCCCCTTCCCCCACCTTCATTCCTGGGTACATCACGTTTCATCATCCAGTGATCATTAGTAAGGTTGGCCGCCCAGCTGGGGGCTTACTGATTTTAGTAAAAATCGAGCTTCATTGCTCTGTTCACGAGCTTAAGCCAGTAGTCAAGACATCCTAACAGTCCAGATCAAGGGGAAAGACAGGCTAGGTGTGGATCTTTTTAAGGTGTAGGCTCAAGGGACCACCGTTGGATGGACATCGCCCACCCTCCACAAGTGGGAGGACCTTCTTGATGCTAGGAACACTCGGTCCACCCTAATAGTTGCTGGCGACGTCAATGTCACCTTTGAACCTTTAGGGCAGGAGGACTTGTGTGAAAGTGGGGAAGAAGATGAGCTGTGGCTGGTTCCTCCATTAAACCTAGCCCCATCAAAAAAAATTCCCAAACAGCATTACAACTTAATTCACTAACCCTTGAGTTTGGCTTGAGGGATGCTAACGGTCATACTGAATCAGATAAGTCGGGGGCAAACACCTACAATCGAACAATCAATATGAATCATTTTGATTATTTTTTGCTTGATCTGAGACTGTGGCCCAAGGTAATTGAAATGGTAGTAGGGACCACTACGGATAGTGATCATAATCCCCTCAAGCTCACTTTGACTTCAACTTGGGCCAAATGCTTAAACCTCCCAAGCACTATACTTACAACCTGGGAGGAATGCCCTACTAATGATAATAGGAGACTTAACTGGGCGCACGTAGCTATGGACACTGAGCAATTAGATCTAATTAACATCAATCTGGAGGCTAGCACTAGACAGATAATCAGACTATTAGAACCTTTGGGAGACTTGTCTATGATTGTTGACTGCCATACTAATTTCTATAATTAGTTGGCATCATATTTTAGAACACCACAACACACTCAGGGTGCCTCTAGGAGCTCCAAGCAACAGTTGGCCTGGTCTAATCAAGAGTGCAGGAACCTTATATCCAGATTGGCTACTGCAATCCGAGCAAATCACATGGTTGTAGTGAGGGAAATTTGGAGGTCCTATAAGATAGCTTTAAGCAAAGCCAAAAAGGATTGGGAACAGATCGCTGGTTGTCAATCAGTGATGCATGCCATAGGAACGACACACGGCGATTTTGGAGCTTAGTAACTAGGGGAGATGCAGAAAGACCCCAGCCCCCCAACAATAATATCGCTATTGACACTTGGCACCATCATTTTTCCTTACTATACACTCGAGAGCCTGAACAGGCTAATGAAGCACCCATATTTGAATATATCTGTCCCCAGATGGATACGTTTTTCACCTTAGCTAAAATAAGACCTAACAAAATAGTTAGATCTAAAGACCCTGGACCAGATGCCATACCTGGAGATGTTTTTCTCAGCAATATTGAGAATTGGTCAACTTACATTCTGGCTCTGGCTAATGGAATTGCATCAGGCTCCACAATTCCATCTTCTTGGAAGGGAGCAGAGGTAATTCCGGTGGACAAGAATGGCGACCCATTAGCTTGATCGATAGTGCCCAAAAAGTCTTTGCCTGTGCACTTCTTATGAAAATACAAACCCGGATATGCGACAATAATATCTTGTCCCTTTTCCAAGCAGGGTTCAGACAGAAAGTGACCACTATCGATCAGGTTTTTCACTTCGTATTGCTGGCCTGGAAGACTGTGACTATTGGCCAGGAAAGTCTATATGTTGCATTCATTGACTTAAGGTCTGCATTTGACCTCATCCCTAGACACAAACTCTGGTGTGTTCTGAAGGAGATGGGCCTCCCCTGCAAGATACTAGCGCTGGTTGTACGTCTTCACAAGAACAACTCCGCAAGGATTCGCTGGGGTATCCAAGGCCAACTGACAGCCCCGATCAGGGTGGATAGTGGGGTCAGCCAGGGATGCATATTGGCTCCTACTCTACTTTCTCTTTTCATAAACTGAGTTGTACAGTACCTTGCTGACAGTCCAGCCAATGCGCCGAGCGTGGACAAGCTGACAACTTTACTTTTTGCAACCGATACCCTAATAGTTTCTAAGACCCCTAGTGGCCTACAACTTCTCTTAAAATGTTTTGAGTCTTTTTGCGCGATGAGTGGTTTTGAGGTTAATACCTCAAAGACCAAACGTTTAATGCTGAATCCACATAGATCCTTTAAGGGCAAGCTGTTCTTGGATGGGATTCCCCTTGAAAGAGTGAGCACCTTTGATTACTCAGGTGTCACTCCCTCTGAAGATTTATCTTGGAAACATCATGTTAGGAGACGGAACCTTCAGCATAAGTGAATTACTGGGGCTCTGATCAAAGAGCAGAGGACCTCATTGAGCAAGCCATTAGCTTCCCCCTTTGTATTTATGACCAAAAGGCTGTGGGTGCAGCTCTATATGGGGCTGAACTCTGGGAGTTTGAAGAATTGGATGCACTACTAGCAACAGAAAATAAATAATTAAGATCACTATGTTCACTTCCCCAGAGAACTGCCCTGCATCTGATGAGACTAGAAATGGGCAGAGCCTCAATTGTAAAAAAAGCCCAACTATTCTTTTGGTTACATCTAAAAAATACCCCTGAGCTACACTCATATGGTGGTGCCCTGTATGATGTTTGTGCACTTGACCGCTTCAGGAAAATTGGCTGGTTGACCAAGGTGAAGTCACTGATTACTACCATAGGGTTGGCAAGTGCATGGGACAACAAAGATCCAGTATCCTTACCTAGTAAAGCCCTCATCAAGAAGCAATTTTGGGACTGGGTTGCATAGTCTTCTATCTCTTATCCGTCTCGCGGCCGCCTGACATTTGACTTCATGCAGTTTAAACTGGTAGGTGTCTTTCAACAAAACTTGGAGGCTATGACAATTCCGCAGG
The DNA here is from genome assembly GCF_964261635.1 of Lissotriton helveticus. NCBI lineage: Eukaryota > Metazoa > Chordata > Amphibia > Caudata > Salamandridae > Lissotriton > Lissotriton helveticus. The sequence goes on from NC_136073.1 coordinate 174,306,813, forward strand.
ATAGGAAGCTTTACATGCAATTCAGATTTGACTCCCTACCTGTGAATACTTTCACTGCCTCCTGTCACCAGCCCTCCTCAGCACCGTAGCTATGCCCAGGCTGTGCTCTCGCTGCAGAGTCAATCAGCCATATTTTCTTTGTGTGTCCTAGGTACCATTCATTGAGATCTAAGTGGCTAGGTCCTGTATGCAGGCAGTTGGGCACCCGTTGCCACAGCGAAACTTTGCGCATTTTAAAATCCGACTCAATTCTTTAAATTGCCTGTACAGTTGCCAAATTCCTGGGTAAAATGTGGATCATAAGGTGACTCGTAATGAAAATGCAGCCAATGTAATACTTTTTAACGAATTATTTTCAACTGTTTTTAGGTATATAGACATTTTTTGCCTGGATTGTCCATTAATTTTAGTATTATGCCCACATGGCTGGTCATGCTGTCTAGATTTTACAGCATAAGATTATGCAGACATAGTTCTTAATTACCCTGCAAGCTATCTTTTAAACTGTTTTACTATTGCTTAGCCATTTCGCCTAGTTGGTCATTTGATGACCTGGATTTACTTTCTTAGTATATTTCCATCTACCTTTTCAGGTCTCGCTGAAGCCATCCCGTTAGGGATGCTTTGGCGAGATTAAAGTAAGGGCTTTGAAAAGTGCACCCAAAGTGCAGATCGGGTACAGTGCGTGTGAGCACAACCACATGCGTTGTGCACAGCTCCCATTTGCCACCAGACATTTCAACTTCGTGCGCACGCGCGCCGAGGTCTGCTCTGCTGCCACACGCATTCAGCTCACCAGGCTGCACACCCCCTAACCCCCCATATGCTCGCTCACCCTTCCTTTGATCTAGGCCGTGAGTTCTCACAGGCTCCTCTCCGCCCCTTCCTTTAATGGCCCTCCCCTCCCCAGCACAGAGTGTGCATCGCTTGTTTCTCCGTAGCAACGCAGCCCCTCGCATCTGTAAGATCTGCACGTTGAATCCAGCTTTTGCGTTCCTAAGCCCGTACCGCCGATTTAGTTCAGATTAAAAATTGTTTCTTTAAAAGTGTTTTTCGTTGAAGCTCTCTTTGGAAGAAGAACTGCCCACTTCAACCTCGAGATATCCCTCCCATCACAGCCTCTTCTTTAAATGTATTTCTTTCACTACACAAACTCGTAACAGACTTGAGAACCACACCACACACACACAAACACACAGAAGCTCCACGTTGCACACGCAAGCAATCCCACACAATCACTCAAGTCTCCTGAACCACGAATTTAATTCCAACACGTACACACAACCCTTCTCACACAAATGCCCCATACACACAACTCTCGCCCATGTTCACGCACATATGCATGCAAGCAGCCTTCCACACATACAAGCATGCTAACACACGTGACCCTCGACATAAAAGTAACACTACACACACACAATAAACTCCAGCTGACAACTTATACAAGGTACAAAGGTACAAAGTAGTTTATTGTGTTGATTATTTAAAATCTTACAATATTACACATCTAATAAAAAGATATAAAAAAAACAATAAAAGCTATATAAAAACACTTAAAATGTCGTTGCATCAATTTTGTAGTCAGTTACATTTTTACAATAGTTGTCTCCTAATTTCATTTTAACTATCTTTAGGAACTTTACAAAGGCAGCATTCAAAATGATATAATTCGAGTGCAGGCACCTAATCAGGGCCTGCCTGCATGTCCTTATGCCTCGTACCCTGAAAGGAAACTTAAGCAAGGTTCTTCTCTCCTGCAAGAGTTCAAGGCAAGTACACAGTAGATGGAGAATATCCTCCTCACCACTATTACACAATCTGCATTTGGTTTGGGTTACCGGTCTCTCCCACGGAGGAAGGTGACACAGGCCTGGCATTAATCCAAATCTTGCTTTAAGGAGCACCTGTTTTTTTTTTTCGACCAGGGTATTTCCAGATATTGTTGAATTTCATTCTTTTTATAACCGTTTATTATCGCCCAAGCGTGTTTTCTCTTAGTAAGGATAGCTTTGTCATTTAGAATGGATAGATGGTTTGCAGTTTTATTAATAATTTGCTTAAACGATGTCTTGGTTATATTATATTCTCATATAGACAAGACCGCAAAATCCCTTATTGCTTCCCTAAGATAATGCCATGCAGTAGAGTTAGTGTCGTTATTTATTTCTCACCATAGCAGGTGCGATATCTCGTTTTCATGGTCACTTTTTATTTGATTCCATACTTTTATAAAGTGGCCTTGCCTTGCATAATGTTGATTGGTTAATCCGAACTCCACCCCATAAATACACCTGAGCACACCACATGCACACAAAATTTGTGTAGACAGCTAAGCCCACACGCAGACACACCCACAAACGTGTGCCCATCCCCACACAAACAAACTCTCTTCCAGACACCGAAGCCCACACGCACAGGCGCGCACACACAATCACTATGAGTGGTTTTGGTTTACTTCCGGCTGCGCCGCCTCTCTCTTCATTGAGCCCTTATGCAGCAGAGCAGCCGGGAGGAACCTGCCCGCTGAAGGGGTTCTGTGCTGTGGTGCAGGGGGCAGGAATAATGCGCATTTTCAGTGTGTCAGCAAAAGCTGCCTTCTTTCTTGCGGGATCGCGTCCTCCGAGGACAAAGCTTGGTCCTCTGTGGAAGGACCTAGCAATCCGAGGCCGCAGGCACCAGACAATGCCTGTAAAATGTTGGTAAACTTCTGAGAGGTGTCTCGTCTCCAGGTGCCAGTCTGGACTGGTGCCCCACGTGCCAGTCTGGACTGGTGCTCCAGGGTACAGGGGAAACCCCCTTGCAGAGGGCCCGCAAGCTGCTTTTAGGAGTGGAGCATGGGCTGCCAGTCTGACAAACTGCCCTTAGGGAACACACCATTTTTCGGCTAGAAACGTATACAAAATGTGGCCCCTATCCAGTTGGGGATGGCTGGAATGACTTGCCACATTGATTCAATACAAGATGGGGCTGTTGTGAGCACATTATCAAAGACTGATGTTAGCTTCCCAGCTGCCACTGACCAGGTTCACTGAATCAGTAGGCAATATATGTGCAAAATGTAGCAGGTGTCATTCAACAGCCTGAAAGTCTAGTTTATCAAGCTCAGAAAAAGTATGAAAGCCATTTTGGGCCTTGATACATATTCACACCATTCACAAGCAGGATTCTCACACGTCTCAGCAGCAGGGGCACTAACCCACAATGCTGGCTTACCTGTTTGCTTTCTACCGACAAATGGGGGAGGTGGTTTGGGTTTGTGTATTTACTCACACTGGCCAGTATCATGCACCCGTCCACTTGGCATGTGCCAGAAGCACCTAAAATATGAATGAGTCACAAACACCTGTGCCTTGACATATGAGGGTGATTCCGCGGACTCCACCCCATGAACAGTACAAGGGTCGCTTGTGTTGTCGCTGACTCAATTGTACACATAGCAAGTGAAACCGGATTTGGGAAAACAAATGAGAACAGGCCTTAACTCGGTGAGATAAGAAAAAAAAAAGAGTGGGCAGAGCCAGAACAAACACAGCTTGGTTGTTTGACCCTGCCAATTATTGCTGCAGTTTTAAATACATTGGTCACCTCACTTTACACTGCAACAGGCCACAAATAGCAGCGCCTTTTCTATTTTCTTCAGAGGCGGCATGCAGAGCAATGATTCTTCCGTACTAGCTTCAACTGAAAACCCCATTTATTCAATTAAGCCCATGTGGGACACAGCTTTGCATTTCGGGAGTTGAAGTTTACAATACTACCCATGTGGGTCGGAACGTCAGCATGCTCCAAATTTTGACCGCATATTTTTCTTTAAACACCCATCAGTGCATTCACCAAAAATGAATCCCAAATACAGCCAACTTGCGTTCCAATGTGGCGCTTTAACAGTCAGCGCGCCTCTGAAGAAAGATATGGCATCTGAAACGCGTCAGGCTTGGCATGCTGTTATTTTATTTTTCACCAAGACTGTTTTCAGCTTATTTTCACTTGCGTGGAGTGCTCTCTGCAAAAGGCAACAGGTGAAACGTTATCTAAAGCGGCCAGCCAGGTCGGGGAGAAGCACCATTGCACGAGTGTGTAAGCAAGTCCTGTGGCGCGCTGACTGTTTAAGCGCCACATTGGAACGCAAGTTGGCTGTATTTGGGATTCATTTTTGGTGAATGCACCTACCATATATATATATATATATATATATATATATATATATATATATATATGTATATATAAAATGTTTCACCTGTTGCCTTTTGCAGAGAGCACTCCACGCAAGTGAAAATAAGCTGAAAACAGTCTTGGTGAAAAATAAAATAACAGCATGCCAAGCCTGACGCGTTTCAGATGCCATATCTTTCTTCAGAGGCGGCATGCAGAGCAATGATTCTTCCGTACTAGCTTCAACTGAAAACCCCATTTATTCAATTAAGCCCATGTGGGACACAGCTTTGCATTTCGGGAGTTGAAGTTTACAATACTACCCATGTGGGTCGGAAAGTCAGCATGCTCCAAATTTTGACCGCATATTTTTCTTTAAACACCCATCAGTGCATTCACCAAAAATGAATCCCAAATACAGCCAACTTGCGTTCCAATGTGGCGCTTAAACAGTCAGCGCGCCACAGGACTTGCTTACACACTCGTGCAATGGTGCTTCTCCCCGACCTGGCTGGCCGCTTTAGATAACGTTTCACCTGTTGCCTTTTGCAGAGAGCACTCCACGCAAGTGAAAATAAGCTGAAAACAGTCTTGGTGAAAAATAAAATAACAGCATGCCAAGCCTGACGCGTTTCAGATGCCATATCTTTCTTCAGAGGCGCGCTGACTGTTAAAGCGCCACATTGGAACGCAAGTTGGCTGTATTTGGGATTCATTTTTGGTGAATGCACTGATGGGTGTTTAAAGAAAAATATGCGGTCAAAATTTGGAGCATGCTGACTTTCCGACCCACATGGGTAGTATTGTAAACTTCAACTCCCGAAATGCAAAGCTGTGTCCCACATGGGCTTAATTGAATAAATGGGGTTTTCAGTTGAAGCTAGTACGGAAGAATCATTGCTCTGCATGCCGCCTCTGAAGAAAGATATGGCATCTGAAACGCGTCAGGCTTGGCATGCTGTTATTTTATTTTTCACCAAGACTGTTTTCAGCTTATTTTCACTTGCGTGGAGTGCTCTCTGCAAAAGGCAACAGGTGAAACATTTTATATATACATATATATATATATATATATATATATATATATATATATATATATATATATATATATATATATATATATATATATATATATATATATATATATATATATATATATATATATATATATATATATATATATATATATATATATATATATATATATATATATATATATATGTATGTATGTATATATTACCTACTGGCGGTCGCCAGTAGGTATATATAGTTAGGATTTTTTCTCTATGGGATTTTTTCTCTATGGGATTTTTGAAAATTCTATGTCTAATAACTTTGGCGTTTGTGGACGGAATTGGCTGAAATTTTCAGGAAAATGGAACATTTTGTTTCTGAGCAGCCCCTGAAAATTTGGGGGGGGTTCGTCAAGGGGGGGCCGAGAAAAAAGGGGGGTCCCAAAACGTGTTTTTAACATTGAGTTTTCCATAGGGCGGTTGGCCTCACTTTTAGCCCGAACGGCTGAATGGATTTGCACGAAACTTGGCAAAATTGTAGGGACTGGTAGCCCGATGTGCCTTTTGTAGGTCTCAATATATGTGCTTCAGTGGATTTTGAGAAATTAACGTTCAAAAAAAGATATATATCTGTAACAGCGGACCGGGCAGCGCTCCGGTTCGCGGACTTTTCGCGCAACGGAGCTTTGTGAAGCGAAGCTGATTGGTTCTCCGGCATCTGTAAACATTCCAAACAGTCCGTAGCGGCCGCCATCTTGTCTCTCGGTAGGATCGAGAGACAAGAGGAGGCCAAAGCGAAGGGGCAAATGACCATAAGGGGGCATAGTAGATCCTCGCTGACCCCCTAGGTTTGATGTGGAGGTTTTAAAAGGGCCCCGCGGGGCAAAAAAAAAAAATAATAATAATAATCGAACGGCTGAATGGATTTGCACGAAACTTGGCAAAATATTAGGGACTGGTAGCCCGATGTGCCTTTGCTAGGTCTCAATATATGTGCTCCAGTGGATTTTGAGAAATTAATGTTCAAAAAAAGATATATATCTGTAACAGCGCTCCGCTTCGCGTACTTTTCGCGTTACGGAGCTTTGCGAAGCTGATTGGTTCTCCGGCGTCTGTGAACATTCCAAACAGTCCGTAGCAGCCGCCATCTTGTCTCTCGGTAGGATTGAGAGACAAGAGGAGGCCAAAGCGAAGGGGGAAATGACCATAATGGGGCATAGTAGATTCTTCCTGACCTCTTAGGTTTGATGTACCATTTTGCCAAGTTTGGTGTAATTCCGTTCAGCCATTCAGGCTGTAGACGTATGTAAATGTCCTATGGAAAATTGCATGGGGAAAACACATTTGAAAGTGTTGAAATTTAGAACCAATTAAAATGTTACTTTGGTTTTGTATTTGTGTGTGATGAAAGTTAATTGGTTATGTATATATGTCAAATGAGAGGAAACCACAGCCATTTTGTGATTCTACTGTCTGAGGTACATTTGTGAGGAATTGTTGGTGGTGAATTTCTGGTGTTTGATTTACACAGTACTAAAACTTTTCCTACTTTTAAAAAGGTGAGTTGTTAATTTGTAAGGGGAACTATGTTGTACACTTGAAGATAATTTGAAAAATGTTTTCTGTTATTTATTTGCAGTCCTTCTGTTATACTAAATACTTGATAAAGTTAGTTTTATATTATGTATTACTAAAAACGATAAATGAAAGTGATTATTTTTTTCTGCAATTTACAGCAAGCAATTTCAAAATAAATGGCTCACAATGAAGAGACCGTGGCAATTTCTTTGTAAGGGGAACTATGTTGTACACTTGAAGATAATTTGAAAAATGTTTTCTGTTATTTATTTGCAGTCCTTCTGTTATACTAAATACTTGATAAAGTTAGTTTTATATTATGTATTACTAAAAACGATAAATGAAAGTGATTATTTTTTTCTGCAATTTACAGCAAGCAATTTCAAAATAAAATGGCTCACAATGAAGAGACCGTGGCAATTTCTTTTGAATTGTCCACTACATTGATTGAAATTGAGAGCACCAATAATGAAATATTGTCACAAGGAGGAGATGACTTGTATGATTCCATTAGATTGATTGAAATGGACAGCACCAATAATGAAATATTGTCACAAGGAGATGACTTGAATGATTCCACTACATTGATTGAAATTGAGAGCACCAATAATGAAATATTGTCACAAGGAGGAGATGACTTGTATGATTCCATTAGATTGATTGAAATGGACAGCACCAATAATGAAATATTGTCACAAGGAGGAGATGACTTGAATGATTCCACTACATTGATTGAAATTGAGAGCACCAATAATGAAATATTGTCATGAGGAGATGACTTGAATGATTCCACTACATTGATTGAAATTGACAGCACCAATAATGAAATATTGTCACAAGGAGGAGATGACTTGAATGATTTTTTTGATCAATCTGTTGATGGCGAATTTATCGAATGTTTGGAGACCATAGAATTAGAAGAATCATCATTGCAGACTTTTCATGAGGAAATTGCTGATGAGGACATGGTACTAGTTCTTTCAAATTTAGAAAATTCTGAAGAATAAATTTATATTTAGAAATCAAAAATTGTTTGAGACATTATTCATTTTTATTTTTAATTTATGAGGTTGTAGCGAAGTGATTGTAGTATAAAATGAGACTTATAGTATAGAGTGCAACATTTTTATGTTACATGGTAAGTTTACTCATATTTACTTCCCTTCTGCCACTATATTATCTCCAATGTGTATTTGACATCTCTTCTTCATCTCCGGCCTCCTTTCTCTCACTGTGTGTCTCCGATGCATCTTATCGCTGCTATTTTGTGTAATTACAGAAGAGAGTAAAATAAAATAGTTCGGTACGTGAAAAGGGGGCAAAGTAGAGTACCTCTCACCCCCTAGGCCTTTTTAGGCGGTCCCAAAAGGATCAGTTTCTGCTTTCCTGAGAGATTATGGTATGAGTTCCATATACCACAATAATTTGCATTACAACATGCAAGATATCTATCTCCTATTACCAACTTTTGGAGATATTCGCGCTAAGCGCGAATATCTCCAAAAAGTAACACCTGCCCTGAGCAGTTCTTAGCCATGTTATCCAATGGGAGGTGGATAACATGGCTAAGAGCATTAGCTCGGTAATGCATGAATATCGCTGACTTTTTAGCGATATTCATGCATTGCGGCCGTTTATTATCGCATTTGCGATAAACCTTGATAATAGCAAGGTTTATCTTCGATAATTTCTGACGATGCTTAGCGGTAAAAAATTCGTTGGTAAGCATCGTTAGCGATAAATATCGCTTAACTTTGGTAATATGCACCAACGTCTGTTAACGTTCGATTGGAAGGAAATGAGGAAGTGTTGAAAAACATTGTCTGCGCCATCTTGCCTTTTTTGAAATGCCACACTTTTGTCGTGCACGGCAGCCATTTTAGATGCCTTGAGCAGACCCACTCTCTGCACGCTGTCGATTCGTAGCATGGCTCCCCACCCTCGCAAGCATCTTCCCCAGGCACTGGTCACCCCCGCTCTCTGTCTTATGCATCGGCAATAAACCTCCCCCCATCTGCGCTGCTCTTCCCTGAAAATCACACTCTGTGCCCGCCCGACACCTCCCTTTCGCCCTATTCACTACCGCACCCTCTGACACTCCTCTTCCTCTGTGTCCGATTGTCCAGGCTATCACCTAGCCCTGCAGATGTAGTTTATGGCCCCAGCTGTAAAGAATCACCCCTCTTCAAAGGAGTTATAGTAGATCAAGGCCCACACCCGATGAGATCCGTCACACCACACGTGTTCCTACTATCTGAAAACCATCCTGTATTGTGATTGGGGAGGGGACCGAGCCTGAAGCGGAAGATTCCAGGAATGACTCTTTGTACATCAAAGTTTTTACAATTATGTGTCACATTAAAAATATATAGCACTCCAACAAAGTAGTAGGAATATAAAACTTTAATAACATATAAATATATACAACAAAACAAAAACAGTAAAAACATTTAAACAACGAAGAGACCGTGGCAATTTCTTTTGAATTCCTGATGAGGACATGCTACTAGTTCTTTCAAATTATGAAAATTCAGAAGATGTTGCCTGGGGGTGGGTCGTCAGTAGCAGTCTGTTGTGCGAATAGTTCCAAGGCAGCAGAACGCGCTGAAATCTAGATGGCACGAAAGTGATGTCTAGTAAGTTGCCGCCCAGCAAATAACGGCGTGGGGCGCCGCGGGGGTGAGTGAGTCCAGTAGGCACCACAGCTATTCTTACCGGCATTGCAGAATTACTGCTGGGGACAATGCCTGTGCTGTAGCAGGGTCACAGCAGAAACAAAAAGGATTCTGTTGAAGATGTTGTTGGTTTTCAATTTGAAAACAGTTCTGGTGTCAACTGCTATGCTAATGTAGTGGTTAATGTTTTGTTTTCTCTAGAAAATGTAAAAGAGGGGGAGGCAGTCCAAAGTTCCGTTAAAAGGGCAAAGGAAAGGATCGGTGGTTTGAACTATCAGTCAAAAAGGGGAGGGGGTGCAACAATTTTTCCTACCGGGTCACACTGTGCTTTCACCGGAACTGAGGTCTGCAGGATTCTAGTAATTCAAAGTGAGGCTGGCGCCAGCATGGGAGCGCCGACGTCCCGCGGATACAGTTTCGTCACTCCACGGGCGATCATGGCAGTCATTCCCCATCGGGGGTCGGAGACTCCCGCGGCTCCTCTAGAATCTTCAAGGTCGTGGAGGACTACGGTGGTGGAGTCAACCAGTGACCGGGCCATTTCTTTATGCTGGGCCCGCTCTTGCCAGGTCGACCGCCATTTTGAGAGTTCGGTAGCTACTGGCGATCGCGGGGTCAAATGAGCGGACGGGCTCCACCCTGCCGGGTGAGACGTTGCAGCATGGCCACAGTGGAAGAACCCTTTTCCGGGCGCCTGGAGCGCTGAGGGTGCAGCTGGGAAGCCTCCACCTGGGGAGGCGGGAGAGGCCTGTTCGCACCGTCTCTCCCTCCCAGTGCACCCCACGGCGTCTCGCTTGAGATTTGTTATGGCCGGACCAGGCGATGAGGACGAGGGGGGGGGGTCGGAGGCATGTGCAAGACATCCCCCCCCAGTGTTGTCGCAGCCATTATTCAAGAAAGAAGAAGTGTCCCGTCCGTCTTCGGGCCGGGCTTCCGGTAGATGTCGGCCGGACGCCCCTGGCTCTGGCCCCATGAACGGGTTTCTTGGTTTATCGGCTGCAGCCGGATCCCGTCGGCCTCGGCCCCCCAGCCGTTGGTGGCCGGACCGGAAGAGCATGTGGCGGGACTACCTGCAACTCTCAAGGGCCACCGCGGCCAGACTGGGAGAGAGAGGGGAGGGTCGAGGAGACATTCCCCCCCCCTGCAACTGTTCAGCGTTGTAAAGGCAATCCCCTGGCCGGGTCCCGCTGGCCTCGGCCTCTCCTCCGGCTACACCCTACGTTAGGATCTCCTGGCCGAGGCGTGGCAGCAGGACCCGCCTTATATGGGCTGCTCCCGGCTGGGCGTAGCCGCAACCCTGCCCCACCTTGGAAGTTTCCAGAGTGGGGGCGGATGTTCTACTGACTTGCATTTTCCCTAGTCTATCGATTTTTTTGGCGTGGCAGGCGGTGGGACAGCGAGGGGTGATTTGGTTTCTCTTACTGTTTTTCTGGTCTCTCACCACTGGCATATTTTAACGTTTTCTTGTTTCTAGGACATTAATAGGTTTTATCATTACGTTATGTTATCGTTTCTTTGTTCGTTGTTTAATAAAAGTTCATGTTCATCAGTGGCCTACTGATTTTCGTTTTCCTATTCTTTTCTTTCCAGGTTGTTTCATGCTAAAGTTTCTGTTAACAGGATACAGTGATCACTTCGTTATTATTGCATATGTCCTTTTCACTAGGGGTGCTCTCTGGTCGGGCCAGATGACCTATCTCTAGTAAATGGTCCGGGTGAAGCAGGTGCATCAATCAGTGGGGAGTAGATAGGCATGACAGATTACAACGGGGGAGAAAGGTCCGCATTACGTACCCTTTCACTACTTGCAAAGATTTTCCTACGTTTATTTGCAAACCGGGAATACCTCCAAAAAGAACTAATTCCCAAACAGTCAATGTTCGGACAATCAATCAATCAATGAGGAATGAAATAGGTACGACGTGTTAAAGGCTTGCGTTACCTACCCTTCACTATCTGCAAAGGGAGAGAGAATATTCCTATTCTTCCTCGTTTGCAGGCAGAGAAGATCCTTAAGAGAACCAACTTCGAACAATTCAATGTTCAATTGAAACAATCAACAAGGGGTACTGTGAACACAAATGAACGCCGCTTATGTACATACACATTGCTATTTTCAACAGGTTGTTCCTAATGTTTCTATTTTAGCGAGGTCAAAAAGAGATCCCATTAGTGGCCTACTGATTTTCTCGATTCCTTTTGTTTTTTTACACGATTTTTCGCTATCTGCAAAGACTAAACAGAGTATTGCGACTCTGTGCTTGTTTGTAAATAGAGAATGAACCAAAGAGAACAATCAATCAAATGGAGAGAGAAGCAGGCACGACGGATTACAACGGGGGCAAAGGCCTGCGTTAACTACCCTTCACTATCTGCAAAGAGAGAGTACTCCTAATAGAAATGAGGGGTGGGGAGCAGCATTCAAAGCAGATCAGTGTGCATAAACACGAAAATGTTTTTACTTACCACGTACTTGACATTCGACAGTTTATGATATTTGCTATTAAAAAACCATTGAAATTCACTGAAAAAACCATAGGTTATAGACCATATATAGTTAGGAATTAGCATTTACAAAACCTTGAAAATTCACTGAAAAAACCATAGGTTATAGACCATATATAGTTAGGAATTAGCATTTAAAAAACCTTATTTTACTCACACAAAACCATTGAAATTCCATATATAGTTAGTTGCACTAACTATATATCGCGCACCCGCAATCCACTGCTGATCATGTCACATATTACATCATTCATGACATGGTCAGTGACATCACTGATGACATCACTGATGACATCTCAAATGACATCACTGATGACATCAATGATGACATCTCATTTGACATCATTCTTGTGCTAATACGATAAACCTCTTAGATACACTCAGTGTATACAGACACTCACACACTGTCACTCATCCATGGAGTTACTCACACACCTAGTCAGTCATGCAAAGAAACAATCTCACCTCCATTTCTTCAACTATACAGTTATACACACCTTACTTATTCAAACATATACTAACACATATTTACTCTCTTATACAATCCCTGATACAAGTTCACAATGATCCATACAACCACTCACATATTCAGTGGCTCTCATGCACAGTTATTTATATATGCCAACTCTCACATGTACTGTGTTTTACATATGTACTTACTATGACATGTAGCATTGAGATATCCATTCACTCATCAATACACTCATGCACACAGTCAACTGCCCATGTAGCTGTTTCCACATGCACTCTTGAACTCATACACCTAGTGAATCAACTGCTCACACATCTATGCACAGAGTCACACACCTCCCAGCCACCCCTACACAAACTTAATCTCCCATACAAATACTTGGGCAACCAATCAATAACACATATAGCCTCTCGTATAGCTAATGATCAACACATGCAGCAGTTTACATCACAACAGACATAATAATGCACAAATTAAGACAGTTTAGTCACTAACCCATGCATTCAGTGAGACACATTTAATCACTCACTCATACAGTCAGTCATGCACCTACTAAATCCTTCATCCAGACACTTATACATCCACTCATTCTTCAATATGTAAGACATATTTTAACTTTACAGAAACATACAGTCACTGGATGTTGTCATCAGTGATGTCATCAGTGATGTCATTTGAGATGTCATCAGTGATGTCATCAGTGATGTCACTGACCATGTCATGAATGATGTAATATGTGACATGATCAGCAGTGGATTGCGGGTGCGCGATATATAGTTAGTGCAACTAACTATATATGGAATTTCAATGGTTTTGTGTGAGTAAAATAAGGTTTTTTAAATGCTAATTCCTAACTATATATGGTCTATAACCTATGGTTTTTTCAGTGAATATATATATATATATATATATATCAATTCGATTATCTCCTCCCATAAAGAAGACTGCAAGAGACACTGCGGGTTCAGTTTAAGGTAATTTATTCAGGATGTTCGGCGTAACTAGTTTCGGTCCGTGCCTTTTTCGAATGCCGTCCTCCGTAGACTGTGTAAACCCCATCACAACCATTCTCTTTTAAGCTCCTCCTTTCCCTGTGGTGGAGGGCTCACCTGGAACGGATTACTCGGGCTCACTTTAGTGTTGGGGACTCCTGGTCCCAGAATGCAGCGGGCTCTGTAAACACTTCCAGGACGCTGGGGTTTCACAAATAACGCCCTGTGGCACCTTCGCAAACCAACTTCCCTCAGCCACTGCCCCCGAAGTTGCACAGCTGTTAGGGAAAAGTACAGCAACAGCGTCATTCAGTGCTGTCCGTGCCTCGATGTTCCCAGCTGCTAGTTGTTTCTTTCAGAGGCTTGTGGCGGGCCGTGCAATCCTCCGACCCCTCGGCAACAATTCAAATATTCCAAATGTTGTCACGGCCACTTCTTGAGGGGGACTCTTGTGCGCGTTATTGGATCCGCGTAGACATCAATTCGATTATCTCCTCCCATAAAGAAGACTGCAAGAGACACTGCGGGTTCAGTTTAAGGTAATTTATTCAGGATGTTCGGCGTAACTAGTTTCGGTCCGTGCCTTTTTCGAACGCCGTCCTCAGTAGACTGTGTAAATATATGTATATACTAAAAGAATTGGACACAAAAGAGAACAAAGAAGAAATAGCAGAAAGAATGAACGAGATCAAACTGAGGCTAGAGAAACTAGAGGCAGAAATTAAGGAAAGAAAGGCGATGAAATTTCAGAGGGACCGCAATGACTATCTGAACGGGAGAATCTATACATTTGCAAGAAAATTTGACCAATTTCGAAAACAGCCGCCCACATCCACAGAGGGTCAAGAAGGCGCCAGTGCTGAACAAAGTGAAACAGAGGTCAGCTCGGAATATGAAACAGACCAGGAAAGTACCCACAGTTCTGCAATGTCTGGTCCAACCCCAACCCCAGCACAAGAACTGGCTTTTTTTACGCATGCAGCGCCTCAGGACTTTACGCCCGCGGAACCCACAAAACAGAGGAGACGGTGGTGGGAAAAAGAAACAACTCCAGGGCCAAAAACAGCAACAAAAAGCAGGAGGAGAAAAAACAGGAGGTGGGGGGGAAGAAACACAAAGACAAAACAAGCCAAGAACCAGACAAAACAGACGCAGATACTGAACATGGAAAAAGACAATACAGTTATAAATCTTTCCAACATGGAGTTGTCAGCACAGGAATTGGAAATTTTATCGTTAGGATTGACATTTTGTAGTAACACCAATTTTGACTATGCCCAGACACGAATTGACTTGTTCCTATATGTCCGTAAATTAAAACTCCAGAAGTATTTTGCCAGTTCAAAACAAAACACAACTGAGATGGTAGCTTCAGAAATAGCAGACACAAGGCTAAATGTGAAAAATATGGCAACATTACAAGTCATGATTGATCTTGAACAGCAGAACGAAAATGAATCTGAAAGTATCACACCGAGTGGGGTAGCACGAAGCTCAGAAATGGACATTTGTCAGTCTATTACAACTGGTTTCAAACCAAAATCAGTGTTTATGCCTATAATGCCAAAAGATGGGCTGGATCTATTCGCCGAATGTGTAACAAGAGACCTTAAAGATCTTTCCATTTTGAGTACCAAACAGAAATATTGGGAAAATATGGATCAGACACGCAAATACAATGACCTAATGGAGAAAATAAAAGCAAGATCAGACATTGTGGTAAGATGGTCCGACAAAGGCGGAAACATAGTGCTCTGGCCTCTTGAAATGTATAACGCAGAAGCAATGAACCAACTACAAGACAGAGAGTGCTACACAAGGATCAGCCCCACGCACATCGCACATCGTAGGAATCCAAGAAAAGTACCACGGTGACCTGTACAAATGGAAAGGCAAAGGACTTTTGAGCAAAAGAGAATTTGAATTTCTGAAGAACGATTACCCAGTGACAGCACAACTGTACCTAATCCCGAAGATTCACAAAGATGACAAAAAACCACCGGGAAGGCCGATAATCTCAGCGATAGGGAGCCTGTTTGAGAACACAAGCATATTCATTGACCAGTTCTTGCAACCAGAAGTCAAAAAACTACCTGCTTATATAAAAGACACAGGAGATTTCCTATCCAAAGTATATGATGTTGGATGGAAGAAGGAATATGTGTTCATGACACTGGATGTCCAAGCTTTATACACTAGCATCAGACATAAGGATGGCCTGAACGCCATCAAATACTTCCTGGGGAAAAGACCCATAGGTCTGTTTGAACACACTCAAATGATTTTGGCAATGACAGAATGGTGCCTCACGAACAACACATTTATGTTTGATAGGTTGTATTACAAGCAGGTACAAGGTTCGGCCATGGGAACTTGCTTCTCCCCCAGCTATGCGAATCTTCACATGGGCTGGTGGGAGGAGCAGGTGCTGTGGGTACAGCACAGAGAAATTAAGGAAAAAAATGTGGTTGTGTACAACAGATTCATTGACGACATATTTATTTTGTGGGATGGCGATGTGGAGAGTGCTGTGAAATTCGCAGAAGAACTGAATGAGAATGGTTTAAATTTAAAGTTTACCTGCAACACCAGCACAGAAACCATACAATTTTTAGATATAGAGTTGTTTGTAGAACAGGAAAGGATCCAAACACGTACTTATCGCAAACCGACTGCAGGTAATGGGATTCTACATGCCCATAGTTTCCACCCCACCCCCCTCAAGCAATCGATTCCTTACGCAGAATGCCTCAGGATGACACGCAACTGCAGCACATCTGAGGGTCTTGCCAATGCCAAAACTAATCTATTCTCGCGACTCCAACAAAGAGGATACACCCCAGAAACATGTAGGAAAGCAGAAGTGAAGTGTAATACCAAGAATAGAAAGGATCTAATATTCCCAGTGATGAATAAAACAGCTACACATAGCCAGGCGAGACAACCCCCCAGACTAATAACAGGCTACAACCGGTACCACTCGAACCTCCGTAAAATCTTAAAGAGGCACTGGCCTTTAATACACAATGACCCTACTATAGGGAGCGAGGTAGGCGAGAGTCCACTGATGTCCTTCAGAAAAGCTAAATCAATGCGGAACGCCCTGGTGGTGAATGCACCGGTTCTGAAACAGAAGAAAAATTGTCTACAGTCACAAAAGGGGTTCAAAAAATGCATGAAATGCAAAGCCTGCATCCATGGCATCAACACCACTGAGGTCCAATTACCTTTCAGAAGGAAGAAATACTCCTTAAGGGAACACTTCACATGCAAAACTGAGTTTGCTGTGTACGTGCTGACATGCCAATGTGGCAAAAGATATGTAGGATCGACTATTCATCCCGTCCATGTAAGAATTCTGCAGCACCTAAGGGCGATTGCGAACCTGGACCAGGCATATCCCGTGGCGCGCCACATCCATGAGTCCCATGGGGGCAATGCGGATGGTCTAAAATATTTTGTTATAGACAGCATCCCCAAGAATCCCAGAGGTGGCAATCGAAAACTAGCGTTACGCCGCCTGGAGTCTAGATATATAATTCTATTGAACTCCAAGATCCCGGCAGGTTTGAATGCGGATGAGGCCCTTAGTGTCCACATTTTAACAAACATTTCTCAGCGCCCCTGTCTGCTTCCATTTTCCCTAGTACCCGTGAACATCTGCATAGTTTTAATTTATATTCACTGTAAATACACTTTACACATTTATATCACTATAGGGAGATGACATACCGATGTGCAAACAAACATCTCACACCTTGCCACACAGTAGGCAACCCACGCCGGCTAATCAAGCAGCGCTTGTTATGTATTTTTACAGTGGCAGGTCCCCTTCGCTATCCCTCATGTAGCAGGAGCATTAATCTACATACAATAGTTTAACTGCACGAGGATAAAGGGCCAAACAATGCCAGCGCGCGCCGTTGTACTCTAGATACTCACCGAGCCAGAACACTCCAGGGGCTGACAGTTCCTAGTAGCGCGCCTTAGGGATCTGGCATTTCTGAGATTACAGCGCCAGACCAATCAGCATGCATATATGAGCTGACATGTCCAGCCTGTGTACATGCACACACGGGATTCGCTGAAGCGCGGGCCTGACACACGTTGACTAAAACAGGTAGAAAGTGGGGATGTGGGATGCCAACACTAATGCTCGTTTTCACAGTAATGTCCGGCACAGTTTATCACATTGTACAAATTAAGCACGAAATTTGTTGGTCATATATGCTGCAATTATCTGTTATATGTGGAATTAACAGTAACAGTGGAAAGACTTCAATGATGTTCCACATGTGCAAGTCATATGTTAAGCAGCGTCATCACCCTGGGTGTAACCTTTGTAACTATAGCAACTGCCATTAGCATAAACTGAGATTACCCAATCAGTGATAATGTGCTTTCTTGTATATATAACCCTCAATGTCAGTATGCATTTGTTAGTGATCAAGGCGGCAGGAGCCCGTCGAAACGCGTCTAAGCAGAAACTGAATTAAGGAATAAACACGTTTGAATTTAAACCCACGGAGTCAGCGCCTTCTTTAATCAGAAGATTGGTTTGGTAAAGAATATATATATATATATATATATATATATATATATATATATATATATATGTGTATATATATATATATATAAATATATATATATATATATATATATATATATATATATATATATATATATATATATATATATATATATATATATATATATATATCCAAAAGAAAGTTGCCCGAAAGCTGAAGACACCTCACACGACAATTTGGTTCACGACTTTATTAATTTACAGGCAGCAGCACAAATAGAAATGTCCTCCCAGCATCTGTTTTGCCAAATTCGCCATACGCGTTTCGGGACCTTTCCCTTCATCATTGTCTTGGCTTCTGGCGGAAAAACAGCTTCCCATCTCACGTGGCATTCTTAACAATCAATAGTCCCGCCCATCCGGGCTTTCGTGCTGGTGCATCTGAAGAACTGTAATCTTCATTCTCAGGGGTCTCACTAATACAAAGAACTTGGCACAGAAGCTGAAATATGAAAAGACATCTTTATTAAACTTAATTAAGTGAGACTACGTCACACAGGAGCCTTCGCAACTGAATGAGGCAGTCTAAAGAGTACAGAACACAGAGGCCTTTTATATGCTTAGGGTTACAAACTCAGCACAAAAGTAAGGGGCAGTCCTAGCTTTTGCAAGCATGCAAAATACCTAATATGGACATACAAGATCTGCAAAATATTAGCCAATAGGAAAACATTCAAAACAAGGCATCATATAACCAGAACGTCCCCCTTACGTCGTGTTTCTGCCCAACCCACATGTAAATCAATTACAGCACCTATAGGTCAATCAGTAATGACAGGACATGTCTGTATGCAGTTAGGCCAGCTGGTGTCTGAGATTGATTTCAAAGCAAGGACAGAGGGGGGTTTTCAACACGTTGCAGTCCAAAGGGCAGAGACACTTCATGAATAGAGCAGCCTGTGTAAAGGCAACACAAATTGACGACAAATGTAAGATGGAGTCAAAATTAAAGAACCTCAGACCCTCCTTTTGCCATTACACAGGCAAATCCTAAAATTATTTTGCAAACATTTTCAGGGCTCCTAGTTATTTCAGCGACTATTGACAATGCCAGTAAAACAATAAGAATCAGTCTCCAAACACCCATTCTATGCAATCGCACGGGAAATACCCACAGTCCGTCCAAGCCTCTCTGGTAGGCTTCTATTGTCCATCAAATCTGCTTCTGTTGTTTTCTTCTGCATGGGCCTCGTCATTCAGGCCTTTCATGAAAATGGTACTTCTCAATATCCGTTGGAGTGCCTTTCTGACAAACACTCACAGCTCACTTGAAAGTCTCAATGTCTCAATGCAGTGCACCAATATTTCCTGTGCTGCAGGCACTACAGATATTGTGCTCTTCGTTAGTCATGGGCACAGATCATCTCATGCAGACCCAAGTACTATTAATCGGGAAAGAGCAACAGACTTTCACACTCAGCAACACTTTCAGGCTCCAACCCTCTCATTTCAGTGTCAGAGGATGCTCGGGCTGCTCTTTCATTTAATCATAGGTACCACAATGTAGTGCCTTTTGCCAATCTTGGATCCTCCGGTGCACTGCCTTTCCGTTGGAGCAAAGAAAAGGGGGGTGTGGCCAAAACTCAGGCCAAGGGGCTCAAGGGACTGCACACTGTCAGAGGTTACCAGCACATGACAGGTGGAAAACTGATGCCTCAAAACAACACAAATCCTTCTCTTTCGCTCTTTTGCACTGAAATTCTGGTTCTGTGATGTCCAATGCCGTCTGATGGAGCAAGAGCGATGCTTTAGAGATACCATTGATGGCGCGCTGGCGATCGCAATTCAGCCTTGCTTCTTTTCTGGGTGCTGGGACTTTTCATCTATAGCTGTCACTGATGGGATTGTGGGTGAGTTCTGCAGGTTATTATGACTTAACCCCGCAGAACCTAGTGACGTAGAAAATGTGACAGAGTTGTTAGTTTCCTTCAATTAAGTACAAAAACAGTTCATTGTATAACAAGGGGACTGCAAGCAGGTGGCCTGCAATCTTTAAAGGAGTAGCCATACGTCATGGGACATTTCTGGTCTAGAACACACTGTCATTCTCAAAGGCAATACAAAGAAAAAGGCAGTAGACAAAACAGTGCCTCTAGCCTCTTCAATTGGTTTCCATGTGAAGGCATATCCTCTACCATCTAAGGGTAGATAGCTACATGGGAATTGTATCTGAATGGATGTCCTCACACATGGTGGCATCGTCTAATGGGGCAAACATTTTTTTCCCTCAAATATTACGTCTAGGTGTTCCTAAATTCCTTATCTAGAACACCTCAAAAGAGAAATCACATGATACAGATTATCAGGGACATGTAGATACCTCCCTTTTAATAATTGTGCATCAGGTGGACTATGCAATACAAAGGCTAATGATCAAAATGTAGAAACAAAAGACAAGAACTAGAGAGTCCTGGTATTTCCATGATTTAGAACACATCTAATCCACCAAAAATTAAAGCAGCAGAAAAAAAGGAACTAAAAACCAAATTAGAATAGGCATTGAATTTGTCATATTCAAAAAAACGTAAGGTTTCTCCTATTGAGGTGGAAAACTTATCTTACTATAGTATTGAATCAGTTAACCAGTCCATCACTACCATGACGGTCAGACTGGAAAACATCGGAGTAGGCCTAAAGAAAATTCTTGAAAACTAGTCTCGTCATACAAAAGGGAATTATACATAATATGGGTGTCTCTGGTACATTACTGCAGTCTGGAAGTGTGAACCTAAACAATACAAAAATAATAAAAGGGCTAACTGGTGAAAGGAATATGGAAAAGAGAAATGGGACGAGGACACAGCTAAAATCCCCAATAACTAGGCACGATGCGACATCAATCAGGGGAGAAGTAACAAAAGAAAAATCTATAGGAAGAACAAGGAATTACTTGGGTGAACAAAAATCAAAAATAGTTCACAAATGTTAGCTCTACCGCTGGCCGCTAAACCATATACGGTAACCTCAGCTAATGTTCCAGTTCCTTCTTCAGGGGAAAAATGAAAAGTTTAGGTCACCTTTAGCAAGAGACACAAATCTATAATTTCATCCTTAGGTCCAATCAAGGAAACATAGATTTAGGGCTGCCTGTTCCTTAAGGGAAGAGGACAGTATCGTGACTAATTGCAGGTGACACACTTTGATCTTGTATATCTCTTTTATTTTACTTCAATACTATATAGCCAAATTTGGCATACACTGGTGAAGTGTTATCTGTCTTGTTCACAGCATAAAAAGTCATATCTGTGAAATTTAGTATCAGCGCAAATTCACCCAACTGTTGTGCAGCGATATACATCGTCATGTAGAACCCTTCACAACACAGGTGAACTTGTAATAGTATCTAAAGCAGCAACATAAAACAAAAACATACATAAAATTAAAAAAAACACACACATGTCATGCCATCAGATATACGCATTGTATAACGAGCACAAAAAGCATAGACAAAGTACATATAGCATATGTAAATAAGCGGTGACACACAACACCATTGCATGCACTTTATGCACTGTGAACCTGCAGCCCAAAACCCAATATTCAGGCCTGCTTAATTTGTCAGGTTTAAAATCAAAATTACACTGTCTTTAACGCACTTTCATTTACTTTCCTCACACTTTCTTTTACATTCCTCACCCTCCTTTTGACAGCTGGTCACTATTCAGTTGTGATCGGCTGTCAATACACTCTACTGTGTCACTTCTGACATACAGGACCAGCAAGAACAATTCATGATAGGACCAAATACACAAACATGAAAATCACATCAACATTCCTTTCCAAAGGAGTTACGCAAAACACATCTCTTTTCAACCAACCAAACTCACGTGTCTTGTCAGCCTTAAAATCACCCAGAACAATCCATGAATGATCTGTGGGCAGAAGCATACACAACACACAAAAGAGAGACATTTTTCATAACAAACAAATATCCTTTATAACTTTTAATCAGAAGACAAAACATGATACACATTAATAAACACAAAAATAAATTTCCATTACTTAACTGTTACCATCTTGCCAGTCAGCTTGCAACATTAAACTAAAAGTACAATTCTTCACTGACACTCCATGTTAGCTTTGTCCCACAATTTCCACTGTGAAAAATAATTCTTAATTGGCAAATCGTTCTCACTTAGGCATGTAGCCTTCAAAATTTTAATAAAGAGCTTTGTCTTATTTTCCGTCTAAGACTTAATGCAATACCTCGTTTTTCTTGTCAAATAAAAGCAACTAGCGGACATTATTTTTTAGAGCAGAGATACAAATGTATAATTTCTGCAGAGCATTTAGCATGATGTTGGGACTTTCAAAGAAACCCTTTTTTCATATTTTCCCTTTGGAATTAAGTTCTTTAATGCATTGAGAAAAAATGCTTGTTGCAATGGTACTTATTTCATCAACCTTAAATAGATAAAGGTCTCAGTAGGTCCAGCTAAAGTTAAAACCTTCCACCCTGATATTAAACTCAAACCTCTGCACCGGGCACATTGGCTCACTAAGCCATTTAACAGCAAACCCAAATGGGAACAACCTGCATATTTGTATTATACCTAAATGTATGCATTTACTGAAGCCTAAAGCACTTTAAAGCTATTGTAAATGGCAAGAATGCCCAAATTTTAACCAAATTCGACTTTGATATTTGGGGCACTTAAAAATAAAGATCCTACAATTGCATTACTTATTAATCCTCCTCAGAATGTTCTTTACAGATTGCAGAGATTGGACATTAGACATATCTCATGTAATTCCTTAGAAAAATGAGTATGTCACGCCTGCGCCAAGTGAAACTCTATATGCTAATGTCCTCATTATGCAGTATAACATAACTTAAATTAAATTATAATGCTAGGAGGTCACAGTATAAGTATTAAGCTTCATGAATAGTAAAAAACGAATTTTGTAGCACTTATTTTTTATAATTATTTTGCTTAATTAATAGTTATTTTTAATAAACCCTAATCATTTTTGATAATTCCACATATTAAGGTTCTGTAATTCCTCGAATCTGACTTCATTTTTTTTTTTTTTTTTGCTCTGTGCCACGTAGGCCTGCAAAGGTAGGCTGGCGAACAAGGTGGCCTGGCCTCCCCAGTTCATGTACACATTAACCAGGTTTACTCTGAAATGAACTGTAAGAAACTGACCTCGCAAAGCCAATTTCCCTGATTGATCTTTTTCTGAGATTGCCAATCAATGTTCAAGACATCGTTAACTTTTTAGTTTCCTTGCACATGCCTTATCTTGTTTCAGCATCTGTTACTGTTTATTTCTTTTTAAATGTTTCTGCATTACATGGGTTAATTATTATTTAGCAACAGAGCCAAGAATATGCTTACAGAAATGCTTAAAGAGAGGAAAACCCTTAATTGAAATGTCTTCCTATAATACAAAATAATGAACCTTAGTTTTGGAACCTTTTTAAAACAACATTCTGAAATGCAAAGATTCACCCGTGCAACTGAGGGTGAAGTCCTGAGATTGGTAAATATTCCTGTTTATTTAGCTTGTCTCTCAATGTTTGTAACATGAGCACGGTGGCAATCTTTTTCAAACTAAAACATATCAATGCGTGTTCTAAATATGCGTTTGAATTCAGCAAAAATTTACTTCAGCTGAAGTGTTTGCCTGTTAATATCTAACACAATGTATGTAAGTAAAAAAATACTATAAGTTTATTTTTCTACAAAACACACAATTTCGATTTTGAGGCTTTTTTATTCCTAGTGAATGTGAATATACATTTTAGTTTTTAAGCATTTAGACATTTTGCTTAATAGACTGAAAACATCAAGAAAAACCACGAACAGACATTGAGCTCATTTCAGACATAAACAGAAAGGGGTCAAACACTCAGGACACACAATACGGCGCGCTTTAGCCATTTATTTCGTGAATAGCGCCATCTCTATTCACTTACAGAAATTGCACTAATGGGAAAACCACATAGACATTTAAACACATATTTAACCCACATATCAATTCTCAGGACAAAAACGAAGGACAGCCCACAGACTGTACTTAAACCAAACCATTTGTAAATACTAGTTGTAAGTCATATTTACAAGAAACGCTTCTCAATTGTGTTCCAAAAGACTGCAAAAACAGCCCAACAGACTGATGTATGTCCAAGAAGCGAAAATACACTAAATTCACTAGCTTTGGCTAGCAGAAACCAAAAATCGCTCTGCATATCTTCATTCATAAAATTGCACAGAACAAAGGATCCTTGTATGTATTATGTCCATATTTTAATTCCCTGGGGATACAGAATCACCAAGGAAGAAATATGTTTGTATACCTAAACCTATTTAGGTATTCCTTCTAGGAGAGCCGGCTAATTAATTTCACATCACACTATGGTACCTTCCAAATAAAGCAACACATTCTTCTATGTGAGCTTGAAACAGGCATGCCAAAAATATTGCAGAATATACAATATTATAATCAAAGTAGTGCTTAATGTACTTTTTGTACGTGAACCGTTCAACAAAACCAAATAGAGAAAAATCTCCTCATTACCTGTCTACACAAATTGCAATTTACATATCAAATCCATCAAATCAAAAGTTGGCCAACACAAATGCCAAAATTCCAAAGCTACAGTAAGCGTTACTAAACTACCTTACTTTTACCAATCAAAAGGTTGTCCAAATTCTAACTGCCAAGTTCTAAATGACCTAACGGTCCTTTTTTAGAATACTCACGCCAAAAAGGTTCTCAGTCAGGAGTGACATCCTGTGGAGGATCAAAATCAGGAAGATCAGAAATATACTGGGCTGCAAAGACAAAGAATCTCCAGAATCCTTGTGCACAGAGTAGTAGAGTCCCGTCCTGTCCTCCTCAGTAGATTTCAGTCTCCTGACAAGATCACTCCTTCAGAAAGTCACTTCTCTGATGAGCCCCACATTGGGCGCCATTTGAAGAACTGTAATCTTCATTCTCAGGGGTCTCACTAATACAAAGAACTTGGCACGGAAGCTGAAATATGAAAAGACATCTTTATTAAACTTAATTAAGTGAGACTACGTCACACAGGAGCCTTCGCAACTGAATGAGGCAGTCTAAAGAGTACAGAACACAGAGGCCTTTTATATGCTTAGGGTTACAAACTCAGCACAAAAGTAAGGGGCAGTCCTAGCTTTTGCAAGCATGCAAAATACCTAATATGGACATACAAGATCTGCAAAATATTAGCCAATAGGAAAACATTCAAAACAAGGCATCATATAACCAGAACGTCCCCCTTACATCGTGTTTCTGCCCAACCCACAAGTAAATCAATTACAGCACCTATTGGTCAATCAGTAATGGCAGGACATGTCTTTATGCAGTTAGGCCAGCTGGTGTCTGAGATTGATTTCAAAGCAAGGACAGAGGGGGGTTTTCAACACGTTGCAGTCAAAAGGGCAGAGACACTTCATGAATAGAGCAGCCTGTGTAAAGGCAACACAAATTGACGACAAATGTAAGATGGAGTCAAAATGAAAGAACCTCACATCTTGGTAACTGTAGTTTCAAGTGAATAACATCAATAGTGGAAAACGCTATACCTATCCATCCACTGGCTCAGAATATCTCCTAGTTGCTGTTACAGGCAGATTTGTCGTGCTGCTCGTTTTGTACCTGAAACGTGGGTTATTGTCGTACCTTCGCGTGCATTTTGATTAGTAAGAACGCACGGACCCGCATCATCCGCGGTGGGGCGTCTTCGTGGCCAGGGCCGGCCACAAAATATATCCAAAAGAAAGTTGCCCGAAAGTTGAAGACGCCTCACACACAATTTGGTTCACCACTTTATTCATTTACAGGCAGCAGCACAAGCAGAAATGTCCTCCCAGCATCTGTTTGGCAAATTCGCCATACGCATTTCGGGACCTTTCCCTTCATCATTGGCTTGGCTTCTGGCGAAAAAACAGCTTCGCATCTCACGTGGCATTCTTAACAATCAATAGTCCCGCCCATCTGGGCTTTCATGCTGGTGCATCTTGGTAACTGTAGTTTCAAGTGAATAACATCCATTGTGGAAAACGCTGTACCTATCCATCCACTGGCTCAGAATATCTCCTAGTTGCTGTTACAGGCAGATTTGTTGTGCTGCTCGTTTTGTACCTGAAACGTGGGTTATTGTCATACCTTCACGTGCATTTTGATTAGTGAGAACGCACGGACCCGCATCATCCGCGGTGGGGCGTCTTCGTGGCCAGGGCCGGCCACAAAATATATCCAAAAGAAAGTTGTCCGAAAGTTGAAGACGCCTCACACGACAATTTGGTTCACCACTTTATTCATTTACAGGCAGCAGCACAAGCAGAAATGTCCTCCCAGCATCTGTTTGGCAAATTCGCCATACGCATTTCGGGACCTTTCCCTTCATCATTGGCTTGGCTTCTGGCGGAAAAACAGCTTCGCATCTCACGTGGCATTCTTAACAATCAATAGTCCCGCCCATCTGGGCTTTCGTGCTGGTGCATCTTGGTAACTGTAGTTTCAAGTGAATAACATCCATTGTGGAAAACGCTGTACCTATCCATCCACTGGCTCAGAATATCTCCTAGTTGCTGTTACAGGCAGATTTGTTGTGCTGCTCCTGTTGTGCCTAAAACGTGGGTTATTGTCGTACCTTCACGTGCATTTTGATTAGTGAGAACGCACGGACCCGCATCATCCACAGTGGGGCGTCTTCGTGGCCATGGCCGGCCACAATAAATCCAAAAGAAAGTTGCCCGAAAGCTGAAGACGCCTCACACGACAATTTGGTTCACCACTTTATTCATTTACAGGCAGCAGCACAAGCAGAAATGTCCTCCCAGCATCTGTTTTGTGAAATCCGACATACGCGTTTCGGGACCTTTCCCTTCATCATTGGCTTGGCTTCTGGCAGAAAAACAGCTTCGCATCTCACATGGTTTTTTAACAATCAATAGTCCCGCCGATCTGGGCTTTCGTGCTGGTGCATCTTGGTAACTGTATTTTCAAGTGAATAACATCAATTGTGGAAAACGCTGTACCTATCCATCCACTGGCTCAGAATATCTCCTAGTTGCTGTTACAGGCAGATTTGTTGTGCTGCTCGTTTTGTGCCTGAAATGTGGGTTATTGTCGTACCTTCGCGTGCATTTTGATTAGTGAGAACGCACGGACCCGCATCATCCGCGGTGGGGTGTCTTCGTGGCCAGGGCCGGCCACAAAATATATCCAAAAGAAAGTTGACCAAAAGTTGAAGACGCCTCACACGACAATTTGGTTCACCACTTTATTCATTTACAGGCAGCAGCACAAGCAGAAATGTCCTCCCAGCATCTGTTTGGCAAATTCGCCATGCGCATTTCGGGACCTTTCCCTTCATCATTGGCTTGGCTTCTGGCGGAAAAACAGCTTCGCATCTCACGTGGCATTCTTAACAATCAATAGTCCCGCCCATCTGGGCTTTCGTGCTGGTGCATCTTGGTAACTGTAGTTTCAAGTGAATAACATCCATTGTGGAAAACGCTGTACCTATCCATCCACTGGCTCAGAATATCTCCTAGTTGCTGTTACAGGCAGATTTGTTGTGCTGCTCCTTTTGTGCCTAAGACGTGGGTTATTGTCGTACCTTCGCGTGCATTTTGATTAGTGAGAACGCACCGACCCGCATCATCCACGGTGGGGCGTCTTCGTGGCAGGGCCGGCCACAATATATCAAAAAGAAAGTTGCCCGAAAGTTGAAGACGCCTCACACGAGAATTTGGTTCACCACTTTATTCATTTACAGGCAGCAGCACAAGCAGAAATGTCCTCCCAGCATCTGTTTGGCAAATTCGCCATACGCATTTCGGGACCTTTCCCTTCATCATTGGCTTGGCTTCTGGCGGAAAAACAGCTTCGCATCTCACGTGGCATTCTTAACAATCAATAGTCCCGCCCATCTGGGCTTTCGTGCTGGTGCATCTTGGTAACTGTAGTTTCAAGTGAATAACATCCATTGTGGAAAACGCTGTACCTATCCATCCACTGGCTCAGAATATCTCCTAGTTGCTGTTACAGGCAGATTTGTTGTGCTGCTCCTTTTGTGCCTAAAACGTGGGTTATTGTCATACCTTCGCGTGCATTTTGATTAGTGAGAACGCACAGACCCGCATGATCCACGGTGGGGCGTCTTCGTGGCCAGGCCAGCCACAATATATCCAAAAGCAAGTTGCCCGAAAGCTGAAGAAGCCTCACACGACAATTTGGTTCACCACTTTATTCATTTACAGGCAGCAGCACAAGCAGAAATGTCCTCCCAGCATCTGTTTTGTGAAATTCGCCATACGCGTTTCGGGACCTTTCCCTTCATCATTGGCTTGGCTTCTGGCAGAAAAACAGCTTCGCATCTCACGTGGTTTTCTTAACAATCAATAGTCCCGCCCATCTGGGCTTTCGTGCTTGTGCATCTTGGTAACTGTAGTTTCAAGTGAATAACATCAACTGTGGAAAAAGCTGTACCTATCCATCCACTGGCTCAGAATATCTCCTAGTTGCTGTTACAGGCAGATTTGTTGTGCTGCTCGTTTTGTGCCTGAACTGTGGGTTATTGTCGTACCTTCGCGTGCATTTTGATTAGTGAGAACGCACTGACCCGCATCATCCACGGTGGGGCGTCTTTGTGGCCAGGGCCGGCCACAATATATCCAAAAGAAAGTTGTCCGAAAGCTGAAGACGCCTCACACGACAATTTGGTGAACCACTTTATTCATTTACAGGCAGCAGCACAAGCAGAAATGTCCTCCCAGCATCTGTTTTGTGAAATTCGCCATACGCGTTTCGGGACCTTTCCCTTCATCATTTGCTTGGCTTCTGGCAGAAAAACAGCTTCGCATCTCTAGTTTCAAGCGAATTTGGCAAAATAGATGCTGAGAGGACATTTCTGCTTGTGCTGCTGCCTGTAAATGAATAAAGTGGTGAACCAAATTGTCGTGTGAGGCGTCTTCAGCTTTCGGGCAAACTTTCTTTTGGATATATATATATATATATATATATATATATATATATATATATATATATATATATATATATATATATATATATGTATATAATTTTTTAGGTCTCGCCGAAGCCATCCCGTTAGGGATGCTTTGGCGAGATTAAAGTAAGGGCTTTGAAAAGTGCACCCAAAGTGCGGATCGGGTACAGTGCATTTGAGCACAACCACGTGCATTGTGCACAGCTCTCATTTGCCACCAGACACTTCCACTTCGTGCGTGCATGCGCCGCGATCTGCCTCTGCTGCCACACACACTCAGTTCACCAGGCTGCACCCCCCCATATGCTCGCTCACCAATGCCCCTCCCACCCTTCCTTTGATCTCTGCTGCGAGTTCTCACAGGGTCCTCTCCTCCCCCATCCTTTAATGGCCCTTCCCCAGCACAGAGCGCGAATTGCTTGTTCTTTTTGCCTCAGCTAATTCTCTTTGTTCATATTGCCTTTGCTCCTGCTTCTATCCCCTCCCGTTGTCTGAAAGAGCTGTGGCAATATACAGAAGATGGACTCCTTTCTTTGTGTCAGGGGAAAACATGCATAGCAACCAGAGCGAAAGTGCTGGACTCGTACCCCATCCCTTCTTTCATTTCATTGCTCAACCAAGAAGGGGTGCATGCATGTCTTGAAAAACTGAGCAATCCTGTTCCTAGGCTGCCCCTCTATCTTCTGTGTGAACTTATATCCTAGACCATCTATGTGTTGTCACTATCCTTAGCATACTTACTAGATTGACTATCTTCAACAGGGTGGAACTAAATCAAGTTGGTTGGGTAAACTGATTTATTTATTTTTTAAGTGTGTCTTGGTATGTGTCTATTTTACAAGGGGTCTTTCTACATTTCCGCGTCACGTCCAAATGATAGTTTTTACTTTTTTTTCTTTACTGTTTATTTTAGGATATTTTGAGCACATTTACTAAGCGCGTGTAGCTGTAGCTGCAGCGCTGTTGGGGCTCTCTATGCCGAGGCACCGGGCTTTAAAGGGTTGTGCTCCTGTGTCTACCGTATTTGCTCTTTAACCCAGGCTTCCTGGCACACAGTTGGTTCCCTCTGCTTCAGCTTTCAAAACTCAGAAGAGATTATTTTAGCTTTTAGTACACTAGGTAGTTTCAGTTCATTAGCTCGTTGTGCCAACCAGCTCACCACAACTCTGTTTTGTACCATATTAGCAGCCCGGAAGAGCCTCAGAAAACCGGACCGCCATTACTGCTGACGTAGGATTGCTTGTAACAGTAAGGAAGCAAATCTCGTCATCACACTGCGCCCTCACACACTGCCCACTCACACACTGCCCACTCACAAACTGCCCACTCATTGCACATTCTCACATTTTGCACTGACAAACTACTTTAGGCCACACACACTTCACACTGACACCCCGCAGCCGCACACACCCTGAACCCTCACACACCCTCACACACTCTCATTACACTACACCCTCAGACACTGTCCCCACACACTGCCCCCTCACATACTGCCCCCTCACACACTGCCCCCTCACAAACTGCCCTCTCACACACTGCCCTCTCACACACTGTGCCCACACACACAGCCTCAGACACACACAACCCACACACATAACCCCTCACACACAACCCCACACACACACAACCACACACTCACACAACCACACACACAACCACACACCAGGATAGCAAAACATAGCATAGCAAAACAAAACACAGCATAACAAAACATAGCATAGCATAACAAAACACAAAAAACATAGCATAACAAAACACAACAAAACATAGCATAGCACAACAAAACATAGCATAACAAAGCATAGCATAGCATAACACAACAAAACATAGCATAGCATCACAAAACATAGCATAGCATAACAAAACAAAGCAAAGCATAACAAAACATAGCATAGCATAACAAAACACAACAAAACATAGCATAGCATAACAAAACATAGCATAGCATAGCAAAACATAGCATAGCATAACAAAACAAAACATAGGATAGCAAAACAAAACATAGCATAGCATACAGCATCACTCAGCACCACCACAGCATCACTCAGGGGCACCACAGCTTCACTATGAGCCTCCACAGCATCACTGAACGCCTCAGCATCACTCGGTCACCACCACAACATCACTAAGCGCCACCACAGCACCTATCTGTGCAACCATTCGACAACAACTGGTTCAAATATGTTCTCTCAATGTTTCAAGCTTTATTACAAATATCACAAAAAGATGTTAATATTTCACTTCTGTTCTTGGATTTCCGTCACAATAAAATACACTGAACATAATCTTCACAAAAGTTATTTACAAAGCGTTAAGCTATTTCCATTGTAAATTACAATAACTTTTATTTATGTATTCAATATTTAAAAAAATTAAAAGCCATTGTTATTTGTAATATCAATACATGTAAGTCACGTAAATACAACACATATTGCATTACAAATGCTATAGGTGTCAAATTTGCGAAAGTTATAACTATTGACATTGTAAATGACAAAGCTAATAATTTCGCTATTTTCAAAACCAACAAATAAATAAAAAAATGTGTCATTTACAATACCAATAGCTCAAACTTTCCTAATGCGAGACCTATTGCATTGCAAATGCTTGTTTGTATACAGGCATTTGCACTTTATCAGCCCTTATTGTATTATCTAAGACCAATGCTTAAATTGGACTGCGATAGTCACTAGTTACTATCTCTAGTATGCTTAGTTCCATTTTTCATGTATTGTATGCACATGCACTTTTTTTGGTCTTTATACTATTGTTCAAGATCATTACCTAGCTTGGATTTTTACATCATGTAGCTATCGACGTTTCTATAGGCATCTGTACTTTGATGATTGCTGTATTGTTGTTCAGGAATACCATCCAACTTGGTCTCTGAAAACCTACAGTCATTGATCCTTGTTAGCTTGTTTCTTTATATTTTATGCACTGTACGTGTTTGCAATTTTATGGTCGTAATGACCGAAAAAAAGTTGTTGACCAATTAAATGCGTTTTTAAATCGATTTCTGTGTTAGGTTTTGTGGCTCCTGCTACATTCCAGCCTAAGATTCTCAACTAGTCCTGAGATTCCTCAACTAGTTGGCATTTAATGCTTGAGGGAACTAATGTTCCAGGCAGCCAGCCAGCCCCATTCTTCTGGTGCTGAAGCATGTGATTCCTCTAAATAAACAACTCTGCAATCAGGAGATCATTCCCCCAACTTCTTTTTGTTGATGAATACATTTTCTAACTTATCAGTGGTGTGCTGCGCGTGCATCAATCAAGATCGTCACTTTATCAGTCTCCCTTTGGTTCTCCTTACAGCCCCATTCAACTTTTGATCGTCTCAGTGGTACAGGGTATGTATACATGTCTTCTTGAGAGATGAAAATTCCTCATATATGAAAACGTTTTGCTTGGGGTTTTATGAAATTCACAATATTCGGTTCTACGCTGGTTATTTTGGTTATTTCCGACTGCATTCTCTCAGCTTTATTACTATTGTCAATAAATGCCACACATCCAACGTCGATTGATTTGATTTTTGATAATGCTGGACTTGCTTCAAAGAGTCGGAGGAGAGAATCCCTGTTAAGGGTGTCATGCTTGCCGTCACTTTGATATTGCGGGACAAATAATACTGCGTTTCCTCTTACAGGTTCCTTTTGTTGACTGCTACCATCTTCTAAAACAGTGGCGTCACTAGGGAGGTGCGGAGGGTGCGGACCGCACCGGGTGACACCATTGCCTGGGGTGACACCGTCACACCACCAAAATGCAAAATAATGGGACCCCCTTCCCGCCCGCGGACCAGCCTGCACGGGGGTGCCCCGCGCCCGGAGCCCAGGCAGGGACAGTATGGCATCCATAGATTACTTCAACGGAGGTAGGGTACAAGTGGGTGCGAAGGTTAAGGCACAGCCACAGAGGAGTGCGTAGCATCGCAACAGTTAATAAACCAGAAGTCGTACGCCTGCCCTCGCGCTGCCCTGCCCCTTGAAATATTTCCGTTTCCGGACAGTGCGCAAAATAGCACCTCAGACTGTAGTTGTAATGACGCTTCAGCCTGTCTTGGAACGGGGACTTAGGTTGGTTTGGCGAGTGGGGAAACTGTTAATAATGACGTCTGTGCTGAGCTATAGTCTGTAAGAGCCCAGCGGGGTCATTATCTGTTGAAGTTGTGCCATGTTCCTGTTCCAGTGGCTCGCAGCACCGTGCGCGCAGGCAGGTGGTTCTCGACGCCTCACCAGTGTCAGGGCACATATCGTAAGTGGGTCATGCGCGCGGAGGTGTTTGTTGTTTGTCACAGTATGTACTCGGCAGCCAGAGCTGGCCTGAGGAGCTGAACTGCTGGTATCCAAGTGTCAGGCTCACTCACTTGTGGCTGAGCGCAGATCTGCAAGACAGAGGGTTCGATTCTGCATCGCGTTGCAATTTGCCAGATACTCATATGTAAATAGTCCCCTTACAGCGATGTCTAACAAAAAGTGAACCTATCTTAACCTCTTCAAAAATAATTGGAAAACTAAAGGTGTTTCCCTGATCGGTGTGCACATATATGTTGAAAAAAATAAACGAAAAAAGGCTGCCTTACTTTCTAAAAAATAAATTAGCATTTAATTCGCTTAAGTGACAGAAACTTCAGCGACTAGCCTAATTTGAGCATTATAGCGCAAAGATGGATGGTGGCACTGCAAAGTGGAACAACAGGTGGTCACTGCCGCCATGAGAGGCAGATGCTGGCAGGCAATAGTTGGCCTATTTGCATAAGATATACTGGCACGTTTCAGTGCGCGAGCTCTCGTTTTTTTAATCATAGCTAAAGTAACTAGACACAAGAGTTAGCAGCTATGCGTTAAATGGCGCTGACTGGGTTTGCACGTTCGAAGAGTTGTGCGAAGAGTTATAAATATACACCGGAGCTATGCTCTTAGGTAACACCACGACAACAGCGTCAGGCTCTAGGAACTCTTAAAGAGGGAATGTGGAAAAGTATCAGTTAAGGAGTCCTGGTGATCGGTAATTGCGAAACTCCCTAGCAACCATTCCATGTCCTAACGAGAAGTGTGCTGTGCGCAACCGAGTCAGAACTACGGCCTTCATTATTTATTATGGGATATTATTGGAAGGGCGAGATTTTGATCGATACCTTATCACTATTGATCTAAACCCCGATCTGGTCGACTGAACCTTTGTTGCCTGTCATTGAAGGAAGAAAGTGCCTCTCTTACCAAGTTAGTTCACCCAATAAAGGACCCCGCTCCAAAAGATCACAAACAACTTCTAGCTTTCAAAAGTTTATTGTAAGGTTAGGATAAGCTGCAAATACAGGCATCTCAGAATGAGATTCACGAGATACACAGGTCCAACTACATACATGTGCTCTCTGAAAGCCCTCAGACGAGCAACGGAAATTACCAGCACAAGTTCTAAGAATAATAAAGCTATCAGCATTGACGCATATTGAGATCTCTCCTTCATTTAAGTTGGAGGAAAACACACAGGTTAGGCTGTCCCTACCCTGCTCTAGATGGTATCCCTACTTAACCAAGTCTCAACCTAACAAAAGGTGTCAGCAGTGAATGACCCCCAAGGGAAGTCACTCACTCTTAGTCTCTTGGTGAAAACCTATAGTTCTCCAGTCATGACCCCTCTCTGCCTACCCATCCGCTCTCTAAAGGGTCCTCAGGCATCTGCTCTAACTCCACCCAGGGGTGCTGTCCCTAATACAAAACAGTCAACAACATTTGAGACGCCCCTCGTGAGACGCCCCTCACGTGGTGTAGCTTCTGGCTTTTTCCATGCTGCTTCGTATTGGGCCTCATACGTTGGAGTTGACCTTGCTTCTCAGACTCTTCTCCGGCCCGCTGATACCCCTTAAAACATTCCGGAACCCTCCTCCATGTCTGGGCCGTCTACTGAACAGACCTCTATTCATTTTATTAATAATCGGATCCTCCCTTTTCCCTTGCAGACAGACATCTGCAGCCAAGAACCCAACTCTCATAGACTTCCAAAAAGGTTCGCAACATTTCTCAGCCCAGACATGTACGTGTAAATCAATGTTAAAACATTTCAGGCCTACAGCATTTCTCATAATAATTATAGCATTCAACTTCTTCATTAAATAAAGCATGTTAATACTCTTATTCTATTATTCAGTAAACACATCTATAAATCATGGCCCATTAATACAATGACCAAAACATTAGTTCAATCTATGTCGTGAAACACCTTCCCTTCTAGCTCTGGCCCTGAGGCCTACCACATTCTGCGTTTAACCACATGCCATCTTACATTTTAGCAGCTACACGACATGGATTCAGGAATAATCACATCTAATAAAATCATATAGTGTCACACATTTCTGTATTAGTTCCACTTCTACTTAAATCTCTACATTAGCTATACATTCAGAATATAATTGCAGATACTACTAGCACTCATGGCATTTCTCCTCATGATTTGTGCTTACTACAGGTAAGTGTGATGCACTCATACATTTAGGTCAGTTTGCGCTCTCTCAGTTCCCCCCTTTGATGACCTCTCGGGGTCATCACTAACATTTAAACTGCAGTTATTGCTAGCATAACTTGTCTCTGCGCTTCCAGAGCCCTCAGACTCCTGTACTGATTATCTTGTATGGCAGCCAATCTCTGCAGCTGCTCTCTTTGGGCCCTTTCTGACCTTCTTGCTCTGTACCATTTGAATACCCTCACCAATCCCCACAATATGATCCCACAGATCAATATTATGATGATAGGTTTTAGTATATACCACACAAAGCTTTTGCCTAAGGTGGAGATCCACCCTCCAACTTCACTCATTCCGTGGCCCACCTTTTCCCAGACATTTTCTCTACTCAAGTCTTCGATCTCCTTGTGAATATCAGTTATGTTCCTAATAACTTTCTCAAGGGGCTTCGAATTGTCTGGAATGTAAGTACAACATTCCTGGACCTTCAAAGCCTTACAGACTCCGCCCTCTTTTGCTAGTAGGACGTCTAACGCAAGACGGTTCTGAAGAACCATAGCCCTTATCGATTGCATCTCTCCTTCTACCAGCATTAAGGACTGAGCAGTGCTGGCAGACAACCTGTCGACGACTGTTGCCAGTCGTCTAATTTTAACATCATTAAGGATTAGTCCCAAAAGAGGGAACATAGCTCCAAAGACATCTCCAACCATTTCTGCATCTCCTATATCTCTCCTTCCCCTCGATGATGTCTTGCCCTCGATGATCTCTAAGTCTTGTGCATGATATATTTTGGGGAAGACAATTGCTAGGTAACATGATCCATACCAGTTGTCAGGTAGTCTCACGTAGGCATTTCTTCCACATACAAAATACACATTTGGAATCACTTGCATTCCCTTCAGGAAATCCTTAGTATAGTACTCTATATTGAAAGCATGTTCACAGCTGACTTCTCCCACGTATACATTTTCGTAATACGTTTTGGCTCGGTGAAGACATAGCTTTCCTTTCTGCGTCTTATCTAAAGCTATTGGACCACTACTACCCTTTCTCTTGTGTGCCTTCTCTTCCTCGGTCCAATCTGTTTTCCATTGTCCTGATTTTTTCAAAATCTTTTGTCTCCTGTAACGATCATCCACCTGCCCTATGAACTTCTTCTCGACTTCTGACACTTTGCATGTCAGGTTATTTCTACGGGCATGTGAAGTATCTAAGGTAATCCAAGGAATGAAGAACTTGGCCAATCTGTCTTCACTCTTCCAGTAGTCCCATTTGTTCATCTGCTTATAATTTGGGACTTCTGGCAACACTGAATCATAGTTGGAGAAATAGTATTCAAAACTATCTCTCCCATAAAATATACTAAGCAATAAGCTACATGTAATGCCATATGTCAGCGGGAGGTGATGATATCTAATGCCTTCATCTACAGACGCCGGCAACTGCATGCAGACGTAACAGTCCTTAACCTCCATGGCATCCACGTATTCATATAAGAGTTTAGCATAAGCATTTGACCTAAAGTCTCCTTGGGACTCATCTACGTGTAACCTGCGGGCTTCTGCAGCTAATAACGCTTTCTCTTGAGTGTTTTCCCTTTTCTCACCAGCAACAGTGGGTGTAAGCGTTTCTACAGATTTCACATCAGTTACCTTCGCCTCTTCCTCATGTCCCTTTACATAAGAAATTGTTACCACTAAAGCTATTAATATTATCACTCCTACTATTAGTGTACCTATTATACATTTAGCTCTGCGGTTCTGGGTGCCGGCTTCCATTTCGTCAGACAATATAGCTCTCTCTTATCTTGGCACAAAGTTCCTTTCTTCTCGTTCCTTTACAGTCTCTTTTTACTCCTTTTGTCTTTAGAATCCACACAACTGGAAGCTGACAACCTTCTTCGCAAAAGTCCTTTAACAGTTCAATAAAGACAACCCTAGCCCTTCTCCATCAACTCAAGGGAAGTTCCCTAATATTCTCTGCTTCCTGGGCGCTAGGTAATCTTCTTTTTCTGCTCGCTTTATTTACAAAGTCCTTTAAGCATCTACTATCAGGTTTGTGCCTGCAGCTTCGATGGCAAAGTTCAGTATTTCCAAACGAAGATTGTGCTCTTCATGGGCTGTTATCGTTGTACCAAAGTCGGGGAATTGCAATTCTGAAAGAAACATGTGTTTTAACTTGCTGAGGCGGGGAGGTCTGGGGAGCATGAATGTTAGTGACCCTTCTTGTTCGACTCCGGGTACCAACAGTCGTATTTCCACGGTGACGATGGGCTCAGAACTGGACACCACCACCGCTCGAATCCTCCCTGTCTCCTGTTTCAAAGACATTTGTCGCCAGATATGTCCACTCAGGGGTGGAGTATCTTCTGCTAGGCACACGCACTCTTCTTGACCTTCTTCGGTCCGGTGCTTCAGCGCCCTGAGCACTTTCTTCCGGGTCTGAGTCTTCTGATATCGGAGGGAGGGTTATCTCTGGAGTTGACCTCAGGCTAGAGCTCCTTCTTTGCGGCCAATTAGCTTCTCCACGTGCCCTTCTACTCATTCTCCTTCTTGTCTGTTCTCGCTCTCTGTCAGACCTGTCAGTGTCTGACTCGTACTCCCAGCTACTTTCTCCTTCTGTAGCGTCGTCTGTTTCGCTGTTGTACTGACCGTCCTCAGCTTGGTCAGACTCGTTCCCTGCTTCCGCTGGCACCTCTACAGCTTGGCTAGCCCCCTCTATGGCTTCTCGGTCCTCTGCTGGACGTCTATCCGAGAGAGGAGCTGTTTCTTCCCGAGGTGCTGGAACCCTTCGCGTATGTGACGCGTGGATCCAATTGGGCAGGCCTCCCACCTTTACAGCCGTATTCGCGATCAGGATGATCTGGAAGGGCCCACGCCAACGAACATCCAAGCAGCTTCTTCTCACATGTTTTTTCACCAGGACCCAGTCCCCAGGGTACAGGTCATGGCACGGGCCCTGGCACGATGGAACCTCGGCAGCCTGCACCTGAAGGGACACAGAATGAATGGCGTCAGACAGCCCCTTACAATAGTCCAGGATCATATCATCTGTGATATTTAACAGTGCAGTAGTTGGGACAGATGGCAGCCTCATTGCTCTCCCCATTAACACCTCATGTGGTGACAACCCCGTTCTTCTGTCTGGGGTACTACGAAGGCTCATGAGGACCAATGGCAGGGCGTCAGGCCAACTCAGGGTCGTCGAGGAACACACTTTTGCAATTCTGGCTTTGATCGTGCCATTGATCTGCTCCACAATTCCTGAGGCTTCTGGTCGGTAACTGCAATGCAATTTCTGATCTATGTTCAGAGCCGCACAAATCATCTTCACAAGCTCGCTGTTGAAATGCGTTCCCCTATCTGATTCCAAAGAGGCCGGCACCCCGAAGCGCGGAATGAGTTCCCTAAGCAGTAACTTGGCCACTGTGAGGGTGTCGCACCTACGTGTAGGGTATGCCTCAACCCATCTGGAGAATACACAAACAACCACCAGGACATAGCGGAGGCGGTTGCACCTCGGCATTTCAATGAAATCTATCTGCATTCGATTGAATGGACCTCCAGACCTTCCTATGTGACTCAGTGCAACTGGTGTTCTTTTCCCTACGTTCAGCTGCTGACAGGTCACACAACGCTGGCACACTGCTTCTGCTGCTATTCTAAACTTAGGATTGTACCAAGTCTGTCTAAACACTCTCAGCATAGCGTCTCTCCCTAGGTGTACGGGACCATGTATGTGTCTGGCCATTGGGCTCACCATCTCATTGGGCAACACTGCTCTGCCATCTGCTGAGACCCAAAAATGGGACTCACCCACTACACATCCTGCCTTTTCCCATGTTTCTTTTTCAAAATCAGGAGCATTTTCTTGCATGTTTGCCAGTTCGTCCCAAGTATCAACAGTTTCCAATATCATGGCTAATTCAGTCCTTACATTTATTCCACCCACTTCCACCTCTGTGAAAGAGTACCCTTGTTCTGCGCAATACCGCGCGACTTCGTCGGCATATCTATTGCCTTTCGAGACGAAGTCCTCATTTCTGGTATGTGCGGTGCACTTTACAACTGCGATACCTGCTGGACATTGCAACGCCTCTAACAACAGGCGCACAAACTCTCCATTGCGAATGGGAGAGCCTGAAGAGGTCATGAACCCTCTTTGAGACCATAACTGCCCGTAATCATGAACCACCCCATAACCATATTGGCTGTCGGTGTATATGGTGACTCGAATTTGATTGCTTGCCAAGCAAGCACGTGTCAAGGCAATAATCTCGGCTACCTGAGCGGAGTGTACTCCTTCCAGGCACCCAGCTTCTACAACTCCAGTAATTGTACAAACAGCGTAAGCTGCTCTCAACTGCCCAACTTCGTCTCTTACACATGAGCCATCGACAAAGAAAATTTCGTCTGGGTCGGTCAGTGGCTCATCTACGATGTCGGGTCTGGGTTTGGTGCATAGTTCAGTCACATCGAGGCAGTCATGGTCTGTACATTCATCATCATCCTCGATATCATTTGGGAGTGGCATCAAGGTGGCAGGGTTCAAAACAGAGCATCTCCTGAGGGTCACATTCTCTGCAGCAAGAATAACTTGCTCATAGCGCGTGAGCCTGCTGTTGGTCAGATGCTGTGTTTTGGTCCTGGTCATCAACAGTTCAACAGAATGGGGCACGCACACCTCTAACGGGTGCCCCATGACGATATTTTCACATCTCTCAATGCTGACACCCGTTGCAGCAACGGATTTGAGACATCCGGGCAACGCTGCGGCTACTGGGTCTAAAGTAGCCGAGAAATAAGCAACTGGTCTACGGGCATTCCCATGGATTTGGACTAACACAGACAACGCGCAACCTTCTCTCTCACAACAGTAAAGCAAAAATGGTTTATTGTAATCAGGCATTCCCAATGCCGGAGCACGACACAGGTCCTCTCGCAGCTGTAGGAATGCCATCAAACAGTCTTTGTCCCATGGTACCGGATCGCTCACCTCCTTATGCGTCAGTTTTTGCAAGGGCTTCGCTTTCAGTGAAAAGTTCGCGATCCACTGTCGGCAATAACCCACCATCCCTAGGAACATCCTGACCTCTCTCTGTGTCTTAGGCGCATTCATTTTCATGATCGCCTCTATCCTGTCTGGTGACACCTTTCGTTTGCCTTTCTCTATTCTGTGTCCCAAGTACTGCACTTCTGTCAGGCAGTACTGCAACTTTCCCGGGGACACCTTGTGCCCATTGGCAGCTAGGTGATTTAACAAAGCAATGGAGTCCTCTCTGCAAGCTTCTTCTGTTTCTGACGCCACGAGGAGGTCGTCTATGTACTGGACCAGAACTGACTTCTGGGGCAGCACTAGACTTTCAAGATTTTTCTTCAAAAGCTGGTTAAAGATCGATGGGCTCTCTGTATACCCCTGAGGAATACGACACCATGTTAGGACGCGACCTTCCAGCTTAAATGCGAAAAGAAAATGGCTTTCTTCGTCCAGAGGGATCGAAAAGAAAGCCTGACAAAGATCAATCACAGTGAACCACTCAGCTTGGAATGGAATCTGAAACAGTATCACTGATGGATTCGGTACCACTGGACAACACGAAACGACTATGTTATTAATCTTTCGAAGGTCCTGTACTATCCGGAATTTCCCATTTGGTTTCTGCAGACCCATAATCGGGGAGTTGCATGGACTACCCACGATTTCTTTCAGTATTCCCTGTTTAATCATGGACTCGATCACGGGTTTTATGCCTGCAATCGTTTCTGGAGTCAATTTATATTGGGGTGTTCTTGGGAACTCAGCATGCGGTTTCACTACAATTTTCACTGGGTCCACCCCTTTGACCAATCCAATCTCTTCCCCAGTGAAGTCTCATACTTCTGGTGCCACTGTCTCTCTCAAGTCCCAGGGGAGCTCCTCTACTGTCAAAGTAGGGTACAGCTCCACGCATATTCTTGAGTTTGCAACTTTGAAGTCTGCGTCATCATCATTGGTCAATACCTCCACTCCCTGAGGTGTACAGTATATTGTACAATTCAATTTACACAACAGGTCTCTGCCTAGCAGACACACAGGACTTGAATCGCAAACCACAAACTGGTGCTCATCGCTGTACTTCCCTATTTTCACCTGTACCGGTTCTGTCAATTGGCTGGTTATTCTCCTGTTTGCGACCCCCACCACTTGTATGGTCTCTCCAGACATGGGCAGGTCTGGAACTGCAGCTGATCTGATCGTGGATCTAGTGGCTCCTGTGTCCACCAGAAATGTCGTGGGGCACCCTGCTACTTCTGCTTCGACATAGGGTCCCCTCTGGTCCACCTCCAAGGCTGCCCCGAGGGTGCAGTCTTCTCTTTCCACTCTCTGTCCGGTTAATGGGTCCACATAATAGCACTCTTCTCCTTCTACAAACAGGGGCATCTGTCTATAGGTCTTACCCATATTCCCTACTCGGGGAGGTTGCGGGAACTGGGCTCGGGGAGGAGCCCCCCCCCCTTTTAGCACCTTTCCCTGGTATGGCGTCACCCCTCTCGTAGGCGCTCTCTGGACCTCTTCCTCCTCTTCCTCTTGTTCTCCTATCTCTACATTGTAGGGACACTCGCGTTTCCAATGCCCCACCTCGTTACACTGGTGGCACCTAGTCGTTTTCTTCAGGGCAGCTATGTCTATTCTGGGTCTAAAGGTGGAACTCTCCTCATTGCCCTTGTTCTGACTGTACTGCTTCTTTCCTCCTGTACCTGTTCCTTGCTGCTGTTGCTGCTGTCCCCCCTTCCCTGCTGCCTGCATCTGTACCACCATCAATTTTTCTTTTAGTTTCTTAGCCTTGGAGTCTATCTCATCACAGCAGTACCTGGCATATCTCAGTATTTCGTCTAGGGGTCTATTTTGCCAACAAATCAAGTGTTGCTGAATCATTAAACTAATATCCGGTCTCAGTCCCAGGACGAACTTGGACACAAATTGCCCTATGTCTTTTGGATCCATTACATCCAAGCCGCTATACTGTTTAAACGCCTTCAGCAATCTCTCATAATATTCGTGGACTGTCTCTTTGGGTTCCTGTCTGGTTCGGTCTATTTTGACCCAATCTATGTCTTGCATTGGCACTTTCTCTTTCAGCCAAGTCATCACTCTCTCGAATTTTGCCATCACAATCTCGGACGGCCCATTAGTCTTAGCATCTCTCTCCGGCTCCGTTGTGGGCCACTCAGCGCTAACCTTGCATGCTGTCCACAGATCTCCTGGTACTACAATGTCAAACAGCGTGTTCAGATCTATCCATAGGACCTTTGAGATTTTTACAAATCTCTCAACTTGCTTGTACCACTCCACTGGGCTTTCCCGCAATTTGGGGAAGGAGGTGGTAAAAGCAGCTAAATCTCCCCTACTCCAAGGGACATGCACATAATTCCCATTTGCGACTTCACGCAAAGGGTATGCTTCTATTCCCTGCAGCCTTCCTGGTGTCGTACCAAGCGTGCTTCTCCTGACGGTCCCTTTCTTGGACCACCTCTCTTCCCACTTATCTAGTGCCCTCCATGTCCTTATTCCAGTGATCAGTTCCCTTATGTGCGTTTTCAGCCCGATCGTTCTCCTCTCATCTAGGTCTCGATCTGTATAATGTAGCCTGTGGTTACCCTGTAATGCTTTGGTTCTTGACAGGTCCACCATATATTTGCCTGCTAGTTCGACTAACTTCTCATGGATTGCTCTCGCTTTTCGAGTGATGTCCTTTGCCATATACAGTATTTCATCCTGCTCATACATTTCCATTCTTTCTAAAGGCAGGGTACCATCTACCATGTCATCCAGGTCTGACCTTAAGCTGGCGACATCGAGTCTCTTAGCTTTTATCTCAGCTCGCAATATGTCTTTCGAAGGGGGCTCACTGGTCTCCCTACCATCCCAACTCCGAGCTCTACGTTTGGGCTCGGGAGAGTTAATGAGTGCTCTCCCTTGCTCCCATCTCTCCAGGTCCCATGCTCGGCCATCCGATCTTGGAAGGTGATGGAACACGGGCCTGTTACCCCACTCTCTCCTGCTTCTCTCCTTTCACCGTACTCCTCTCTGTTATTTTCCCTCTGGTCGCTACTCTCCCTTTGCCTAGTATCGCTCAGTATCCGATACGATCCTTCCTGGTTCCCCATATTCCCTGGGCTGCGCTCGTTTCCGTCATCACAGGGACTATGGTGCGACCTCTCACAACTCCCATTCAGTTCTCTGGTGCCGGGCACACAGTGGGTACACTTAAAGCTGTTTCTGTACTCTTGCGTTCTCCTCTCCCCTTCACTGAGTATTGGGCGCGCCACCCCTCCACTCCCGGGGCCCCCGTTTTCCAGGTCCGTTCTATCTCCACTCCGGGCCCAATGGGTGACTCCCCTACTATCTCTCTCTCTCCAGTCCCACTCCGGGCTGCTCTCCCCAGCCCCGCAGTGAGTCCGAGCTCTGCTGTCCTGACTTTCCCTTTCAGCTTCTGCAGCTATGATGCTCTTGTGAGCCTCCACTGCCTCATCCCACTTCTTCATGTACTCATTTAGCTCTTGAAAGGATTTTCGTCCAGATCCCCTCAGATCCACTGGCCATCTAGGGCCCCCGGGATCCCCTCCTGGATCCCCTGCTGTGTGCATCGGGGTGCTCCACTCTCTGGGTATCGGCATCTGACTTGGGGAATTGATCGTATCGTTCCTCCTTGCCGTCTCTGCTCTTTCTCTGTCCTTCCGTACCCGTTCTTCCCCTCTTGCTCTCTCTGGGTCATATATCGATACTATAGGACCTATGGTAACAGGTACCTGTAGTGCAGCTGGTAATCCGTAGGATGTGGCGCACTCCGTTTCCGGCGCTCTTTGTACCACAAACCTCCCGACTACCTGTTGCACCTGACTAGGCTGGGACAGCTCTTTCTTTGCCTCAGGATCCCACTCTGAACTGGGAAGCGGTCCATGCTCTCCTGCATTGCCCCCCTTTTCTCTTTCACTATGCTCGACCTCTCCCCCTGCTCTATTATACGGGGGTGGCCTGTCTGTCAATAATCTGTTTATCAGGCTGTCCTCTGTTTCGCTCTCATCATCTTCTTCTAGGGGGCTTTTATTTCCGGGCACCTCTAACACCGGGTACAGTTTATTTACTTCCATGTTATGCACTCTCCATCTTTTAGCATCCGCATCCCACCTGGCATCCTGCACTGCCCTTACCGATCGTTTCACCCTTTCTTGTCGTCTGTTCATATTTTTTTCATGCGCTGCCCTAATCCATGCATCAAGGGCTTCAAACTGGGTCGGTCTAGGCAAGGGTCTCATTGAGGTCATGACTGATTTTAATCGATGTAACACCTCTAATCTGAACGTCCCGTACTTCGGGAACGTCAGTTCCTCATTTCCTTCCGTAATCTTGCTCCACTCTGATATCCAAAGGATCGTATGCAGCCCAACATTCACTGCCATGTA
Organism: Lissotriton helveticus; assembly: GCF_964261635.1. Classification (NCBI taxonomy): domain Eukaryota; kingdom Metazoa; phylum Chordata; class Amphibia; order Caudata; family Salamandridae; genus Lissotriton; species Lissotriton helveticus. Next base: position 174,351,688 of record NC_136073.1, read on the forward strand.
ACGAGCCGGCGTACCCTCCGGCGGGGCTTCTTCCCCTTCATCCGATCCCCGCTTCTCTTTTTTAAACGCCGCTCTCAGCCATTTAAAACACTTCATAATTATACGCACAATATCCAGCCTCGCTACTCTGTTTACTTCCTGATGACAATCCACCAATCCTGTCGCGGCTTTGCTAACTTGGCCTATCGCAGCGCGGTCTTTCTCCGGTCGGCCAATCCCAGCTCGACGCTTTCTGACGTCTTTGCTAGCTGGCCTATCACAGCGCGGTCTTTCTCCGGTCAGCCAATCACTGCGCGACACTTCCTGACGTCACTTTTCTCCGCTTCGCAGCAGCACCCCTCCTTTCTCAACTCGTCTCCCGGTGATGCATGCGTCCCATTCATACACCGAAAAATGACTACTTCCGACCAAGCGGTCACTTCCCTCGACTGTACGTCCACAGTCTATATGTAATTGTCAACACAACTGACGAAATGTCTATCGTCTCTCTGATAGGTTGCTTACACACACAGTAACCTCCGACCAGCGTCCGTTACTCACGCACTCACTCTTACGTTCCCCCTATCTCGGTCTTTCGGGTGATCAATGGTACCTCATGACCCCCTTCACACTTTTTGACAATTACTCTGGGTGTCCGATACACCCGAACCACTTAAGCTCTCCTTGAACTTAAGATTTCCACCGGTTGCGCGCGCTCACAACCTGTTCCACAGTCACTCTACAGACATTCAACTCCGCCAGACATTACAACATAGATACAATACAAAAACACCGCAATCTAACACGCATGACCCTTTATACTCACTCTCGACCGATACTGCTGCTTTTTCTGTCTCACGTCATCCGGATCTTCTTCGGCGGGCGGTTCTTCCGATCATCGATCTCTAGGGGCCTTGGGGTAAGCTAACCTGGCCTAGGTCACCGTCCTCAAGAAGGCAACCATCCTCTATAGCTACCAACTGGAAGGGCGAGATTTTGATCGATACCTTATCACTATTGATCTAAACCCCGATCTGGTCGACTGAACCTTTGTTGCCTGTCATTGAAGGAAGAAAGTGCCTCTCTTACCAAGTTAGTTCACCCAATAAAGGACCCCGCTCCAAAAGATCACAAACAACTTCTAGCTTTCAAAAGTTTATTGTAAGGTTAGGATAAGCTGCAAATACAGGCATCTCAGAATGAGATTCACGAGATACACAGGTCCAACTACATACATGTGCTCTCTGAAAGCCCTCAGACGAGCAACGGAAATTACCAGCACAAGTTCTAAGAATAATAAAGCTATCAGCATTGACGCATATTGAGATCTCTCCTTCATTTAAGTTGGAGGAAAACACACAGGTTAGGCTGTCCCTACCCTGCTCTAGATGGTATCCCTACTTAACCAAGTCTCAACCTAACAAAAGGTGTCAGCAGTGAATGACCCCCAAGGGAAGTCACTCACTCTTAGTCTCTTGGTGAAAACCTATAGTTCTCCAGTCATGACCCCTCTCTGCCTACCCATCCGCTCTCTAAAGGGTCCTCAGGCATCTGCTCTAACTCCACCCAGGGGTGCTGTCCCTAATACAAAACAGTCAACAACATTTGAGACGCCCCTCGTGAGACGCCCCTCACGTGGTGTAGCTTCTGGCTTTTTCCATGCTGCTTCGTATTGGGCCTCATACGTTGGAGTTGACCTTGCTTCTCAGACTCTTCTCCGGCCCGCTGATACCCCTTAAAACATTCCGGAACCCTCCTCCATGTCTGGGCCGTCTACTGAACAGACCTCTATTCATTTTATTAATAATCGGATCCTCCCTTTTCCCTTGCAGACAGACATCTGCAGCCAAGAACCCAACTCTCATAGACTTCCAAAAAGGTTCGCAACATTTCTCAGCCCAGACATGTACGTGTAAATCAATGTTAAAACATTTCAGGCCTACAGCATTTCTCATAATAATTATAGCATTCAACTTCTTCATTAAATAAAGCATGTTAATACTCTTATTCTATTATTCAGTAAACACATCTATAAATCATGGCCCATTAATACAATGACCAAAACATTAGTTCAATCTATGTCGTGAAACACCTTCCCTTCTAGCTCTGGCCCTGAGGCCTACCACATTCTGCGTTTAACCACATGCCATCTTACATTTTAGCAGCTACACGACATGGATTCAGGAATAATCACATCTAATAAAATCATATAGTGTCACACATTTCTGTATTAGTTCCACTTCTACTTAAATCTCTACATTAGCTATACATTCAGAATATAATTGCAGATACTACTAGCACTCATGGCATTTCTCCTCATGATTTGTGCTTACTACAGGTAAGTGTGATGCACTCATACATTTAGGTCAGTTTGCGCTCTCTCATTATCAAGCAAATGAAACTGTTACAAGCAGTGTACAACATGTGCAATACATTCAAAGCTTGTTAAGGATATATGAAAGTCAGCTGGGTGCCAAGAAAATGATATTGATTAATTGGGCACAGTTGTAAATGGGCAGGGTTACATTGATAACTTCAGATATGTGTTGGAATCATAACAAGCAGTGGCGTCACTAGGTGGGTACGGCCTAAAATTCATGATTTGTGCATTCTTAATTGTTCATTATACTGTTGAGTTACCAGGCATACCTTTGGTTGAAGAGGCGGGGTTCTCTGCTTCTTTGTTCTTCCTTACCTTGCTTTCTACAAATGTTTCTTGCCCACAGCAACACTCAGGTATGGGTGACATTGCCCTGTTAACGTGAGGGCCATTTCAGGTTTCTTGTTCCTTGTCACGAACCATATAGATCAAGGTGTCCATCGTTGCCACTCCATTATTAGTTTTTTATCAGCTTTTTGTGGGTTGGGTGCCCAGATGTTGTTTGATAGTGATGTGTGACTTATTTGATTTGTATGAGTTTCTATGTGTGACAGTATCTCCTGAGGAGTGTAAGCCCCTCACTTTGGTTCATTAACTTCCCATCTTCGTCTATCTTCGTATGTAGGATCTTTCCATGACCTTCCACTGTCCCAATCATTTCAAATTGTACCAAACTTTGTCCATTGTTCTTTTCCATTCCCAACATGTTTGCCTATGCAGATGACGTGATTATTGCTGTTGCTGATTGAGCAAGGGTTGAGTCTTCATGATTTGATTCTCTCCTTGTTTCGTCATGGATTGCTGGCTGATATATTTTGGGGGTTTTCTGAGGAAAATTGTTATTGATTGTTGTTGGCCATTTTATTGATAATTTACATTAATCGTTTTTGTTTTTCCTTCGGAGAAATGTTTTGGTTCATTGTCCTCGACCATAAAACTTCTCTGACTACATGGCCGGTGGTGGGTTCATTATTTTCTGGTCGGGAAATAAACCTTTTTCCCGCTCCTTCTGAGAGAAACCATCTCCAGAGGTTTATTATTTGAGTTACGTAAATGTCTTGCAATTGTCAACAGAATGTCTGTTTGGGTATCCATTTTAAGTGACGGCATATTCAAAGCCTCCACAACCAAAGAGAGTAACTTTGTCATAGAATTTAACGTCATTGCTAATTGGTCAGATTTTTCCTTCTAAGCGGTCCAACTTTGAGTTTATTTTGAATATCACTTGCTCTTATGGAGCCACCTTGAGAGTTTGAGGTATCTACACAGCCCACTGAGCAATCAGAAGTATGTGGCTTACTATAGCGGAATAGACCTAATTGTAGTAGGGTTTGCCTGCCTCTGTGTACGAAGGGGCTACGTTAACAGAGAAGTCCTACTTAATGTTAAGCTTCCTCTGGGACTTATAGTTTAATAACAGTTCTCCTGTGGGAATTGGGTCCAACCCACTGTTGTTTACCCTATAGAGTATACTCCCCCGGGGCCTTCCCAATTTGTAATTCTGTCTCTTTTAGTGTCTTGAAAATATCACTCTTCCTTGAATGGTGCCACAACTCCACTGGTGCAGTTGTGAGTATTTATTTGAATTCACATCTCAGAGGTACATATGCACAGGTGTATTTTGGAGCATCCCTCATAAGGCATTCCTGCAGTAAGCTACCATTATTCTAGTGATAGCTCTTCTTGGTCTCAGCTGGAGAAATCTTCTGTGAGCGGCCTCCTAGGAGGTTGTGCAGATCCAACATAACCTATAGGACGAAGTTGAGTGAGAGTCCACCCCATGGCCAAGTCTCAAAAGTCAGGATAAGGCAGGGATTTGGTACACAGGGCCCACATACCAAGACTCACAGGTTGCATACCTGAGTGTGATCAGATCAAGTCTCTTGTGTGAAAGAAACCCCAAGTGACATTGCAGTCGCTTTAGGTTTCCTCTACATTGCAAATATTTGGACAAATTTAGATCATTCTCCCACCTTGCCTCCAAGACATGGAACACCCTCCCCATCAGCAGCAGACCGAAGTCCTCCTAACCTTCAGGAGACTCCTCAAGACCTGGCTCTTCGAACAGTAGCAGCACTCGCCCCCCTAGTGCCTTGAGACCCTCACAGGTATGTTTCTCACAGGGCCCTTCAAATTGAGGCTTCTTCACTGAGGGCAACACATTCCAAGATAGGCCACAGGCCTACTGGAGGATCAGCTCAGCGACACTATAGCAGAAGAAGACACCTCCTGACAATCTGCTCTGCAGTGGTAATCTTTGAAATTGGTAGGGCACAACCCCTGTCGGAGCTTTCAGTGAGCGAGTGAAGTGAGATTCCCCCCTTCAAGCAGGACTGTGAGGGAGATTTTTGAAAATAATTGTATCAATAGCGTATTTTAAATGAAACACAATACCGTGCTAAAAATCCAGAAGGTACTTATGAAACATTCTAGTACTTTTATGGTGTGCCAATGAAGCGTGTAAAATTAAAAAGACACACAGACAAGCTCATTGAAGTTCTAAGACAGATTGAATGCAAAAATAGTCAGCAAGTGACAAAATATTCGAATGAGAAATTACTATTTTAGCGAACCAGTTTCCTCTCCTCATCAGTTGCACCAAGTAATGATAAATTCCCAAAATTCTGTCACTACATTTATACACTTTTTTCCAATGCAAAGAGCAGAGAATAGAACATCTGATACAACTGAAACTACATATATAGATACTAATGAGCAAGTGCCTGGCTCTTCTCATGGGAAGAATCTGTGAAGACCTTGAACCAGAAACAGTAAACTTGATTAAAAATCAGTGGCAGCTGCCCCAAATCCAAAGTGGTATGGTGGAGCAGGGAGGAGGAGGAGGATGGAGTGTTTGGGAAAATAATAATTTTTTAAAAAACGTACCTGTCCTACTACTGACGCTAATGCTGCACTGGGGCACAAAGCACAAGCTCCCAACCCATTCCAGATGCTGCTCTCATGCTATTACAAGCATGGGAGCAGTGCTGATATTGGCTGAGCATGCTGGAATGACGTTCACTCAGGCACAGAGAACCTGTGCCCTTTCTCCCCCCAGGTGTAAAATATACCTGGGTTGGAGAAATGTAGGTGCGCATGTCGGTTTGTCCGTCCTAAGATGGCCGGCCAAACTGACATGCACACTTACAGTGCACTCTCCTCCTCCCTACCATGGCCTGGGTTGGCCCACCCTAGATTCCATGGTGAGTCAATGAGTGGATAATAATATGATAATATTGTTTTACTAAAATGTTATTTTTTGCTGACTGACCAGTGAGGCGACGATCCTCTGCCATTACGGAGGAGCTGCTGTTTTAAAAAGGTGGACGTCACTAAATCTGCGGTTTTATGTTTCATTGTTCAAAATGAGGCTACACTCACAAGAACAGTTAGACTCAATGAGCATTTTACAACACAGAATAACAAAGTAGCCATACATTTAAAATACTTGCAAATGTGCAACAATACCAAGACGTTAGTGTGCTTTAAGCAAGTATAAGAGCGCATGTGCAATTGTTAATACAAGCAAAAAGAGACAATGTATCGTTTTCAAATGCTTACTACTTTTTCAAAATTTGCCAGGGGTCCACCTCCCCCATATGTTAAGAATTTCTTCCAGTGTGTCATTTCCAGTTTTTGTCAGGGGCACCATACATGTGCCATGGCTACCCCCTTACACCAACAAGACATTAATGTAGAGCTGAACATAGGAGCAAGACACAATTCTTGTGCTGGAAACAAGAAGCCAGACTGAGCATCAGGGTCAGGATTAACGAGGGGAGGACCCGCATTCAGCGATCCACCAATTTCTGCTAGAGCTTGAAGAACAGCCATGTCAAAATATGGGACAAGGCTTGGGATTACACCACTTCTTCTCTTTTGTGGATACAGAGATGCACTGATGTGCACCTTGTCTGTCAGACCCTGTGGATCCTTAGACAGGAGTACAATGGTATCTGTTACCACCCTTACCTTGGTGCGGTAGGCATGATTAGAAGCTATCACAAGCACAACAAGATGAAAGAGAAAGGGAATTAGGAAGGGAACTTGAGGGAATAGATCCTGCAAATGATGAGTCGAGATTACTCTTTGTGGTTGCTGTTCCATAAAATAGGATCAGTCAGTTCAACAATGTAAACAATTCTCTCCTACTTATTTTCAAAATGGATGACCCTACATTGCGAATTTCCAGGAGGTTGAGGGATTGGATTTGCAATGATACCTTTTTGGCGGAGCAGAGGTCCTTTAAAGAATATACACAATTAGTATACAGACTATTACAGGCCAAGTCGTTTCCCTTATACTATCATCATAACCCACAGATGGTCTTCTGTTAGCCAGTCTCACCTAGAGTAAATAATACACTATTAGCCCAAACTCTTAAGTATTGCCAATGTCAGAAGATCTTAAATGCGTTAATGATGTCTAAGAGAAATGCCAAGCAAATGTTCTCAGATTGACTTTGCTCTGAATGAAGTGTCCAAAGTATCAACAGCAACTCTTAATAAACAGCTCTTGAAACGTGGTTCACGCATATCTTAATAAACATTTGAAGATCAGTGCTTTGACAAAGCTTGGAGAAATCTCTGAATTAGTATGTTTGTCAAAAGAGTTTTATGTTCTTTAATTAACTATGTGTGCATACAGATATTCCAAGAAGATCCTTAGAAAATCACCAAAAACTACTATCACTCACTTTCATCCTAAATGTTTCTTAGAACAAATTAAGATACCAGGCATGAAGCCTTTAAAAATGAAGGTACCTATGATGAAGAAAACATTGGTGGCAGATGATGGGATGTGACCCAGTCGGGGTAGATAACAAAATATAATATGTTGCTCTCCACAGGTTCACACCCCAAAGAATGCTTCAAACTTGTCATAACTCCTCCACTTTCCTTGAAGGCTGGTTCGTTCTGAATGCCAGACGATTCCAAAAGAGTGGCTCCACAGAGAGGCTGCCACAAGATAAGCTTCTCAATAACTGCCACTTGGTATCAGCTTCAACCCCTCCCCCCGCCCCCATACTTGTACTCCCCCCCAAGACCCAAGATGGCTGCCGGAAGCTAAAATTCCCTTCTAGAAGATAATGATCAGATGGGTGCCATGATGTTCTGTAAGCTCAAGTTCTCTTGTAGAAGAAAATTAACAGGGCGTGTTGCACAATGTCTTTTACACATCTTTGACTGTCCTCACAAAGTCTTTTAGGGCAGATCTGAACCAGTCTGAGTGGTGTTAAACAGTGTTGGAGACCATTTATGTTTATGTTATGTTATGTTACACTGTTATGTTATTTTATGCTATATTATGTTATGTTACCTTATGTTATGTTATGCATATTTGCAGAATGCACCAGTATCCGGGAGGGTGGTCTGGAACATCATATTGTTCCAATGGCGATGGCAAATGACGATGCTCTTGATGAGGCATGTCCTTGTGAGTCTGGTAGGCTGAATCCTTAGAGGCATAAGATATTTACCAAGTTTTTCAAGGCAAGATTAGTAAGTAAGTCTTCCAAAAACACACGGGTTGTGTCTGTGTGAGGGGGCTGTAGATGAATTACACACCTCAGACATGAGCAATCACCTACACAGAGTGTTGTGTTGTTAAACAGCGTTCTGTGGGTACATAGAACACCACCCACCTTCTTCCATCAGGCGCCTGGGGAGGCCATGAGGGCTGACCTCTGCACCGGTAGTCTTTAAGAAAAAACATATGCTCTGCCCCTTTGCTTCTGTCGTTTAATTCTTTTTCGCCAAGCTCATTATCCCTTCAGACAGCTGAGCTGTGGGTTGCTCTACTAGGCATCTCCTTGTTGTAGGGGCCGGTTCAAGACCCATTTCCAGTCAATGATACTGCCTTCCTTCCAGCCTCTCCTACAAGGGCAATTGGTTGCTCGGTAGTTTCCACTCTTACATTGGGTTGCAAAATATAGTATTGAAATGTTCTACATTAGACCATGTACAAAATTGGTTGGGAGGAGGTGCGTGGTACGTGATCTTTCCTTTTCAGTGCACCAAAGTTTGCAGATCTAGATTTATCATTCAGTTTGTTCTTTTGCTTACACAATTCTAGGGAAGCTAATAGCCAAGTACCTAAATAATCCTAATCCTTTGGGCCAGAAAGATTATATATTTTGGATGACCAAGAGTTTGCATTCCCAAGTCATTCCCATTACCCTTGCATGATATGCAGGTGGCGTAACTTATTTATTAAGAATGTATGACGTTACAACGCATACATTTACAAAGCATGCACTTACAGCGCAGTTTTTACATTACAACATCCACTACAACGCATTCATTACAACGCATGACACTACATAGCATTTTAAAAAACTACTTTTATAACGCATTTCATTACATCGAATACTACCTTTACAATGCATACCATTACAACGCATACCATTACATTGCATTTAAGGTAAGTATTGGATAGTATAGGGGTAAAAATGACTATTCTAACTCCAGGGGGTGCATCAGTAGGGTAAATGTTGGATAGTGTAGGGGTAACAAATTACTCTTCTAACTCCAGGGGGTGCAACAGTAGGGTAAGTGTTGGATAATGTAGGGGTTACAAATTACTATTCTAACTCCAATGGTATGCGTTGTAATGGTATGCGTTGTAATGCCTGCGTTGTAGTGACATGCGATGTAGTGTCATGCCTTGTAATGGTATGCGTTGTAATGCCTGTGTTGTAGTGTCATGCGTTGTAAAGGATGTTGCAATGTAATGCCTGCATTGTAAGTGTAGTGCGATGTAATGGTTGCGTTGTAAAGGTTGTTTACCATTTAGTAATGGGAGTTTATTCCACATAACTTAAATTGTGCCATGGATTGTCTCTGCCCACAAAGTCAAAGGCCATTGAGAAGTCAGTGAAAGAAATGTATAGTGGAGCACCAGTTTTTGTTTCACTAAAGTTAGTGCCAATACCTGCTCGACCAAGTTATTGTCTGCCATCTAATGCCCGGCCCCTCAGCCGGTTTGTTCAAGTGGGATCCACCCTCTCGAATCTGCCCAGTCCTGGAGTTTGATGAACAGGATTCTTGCAAAGAGCTTCCAGTTAAACTCTCAAAGAGCAATCAAACTACAATTAGCTGGGCCTAACACGCGGCACGCTTCATTTTATTGCAGAGTCATTGAGCATCTCTTAAAGAGGGACAAAATAGGCCCAGAAATCACAGTTCTATTTTTTTTAATAGGGTTTTATTTGAACTATTCGGTCCAGTTACCTTACTCAAATTATAACTGATGGGGTATTTGGATCAATAGAACCCACGATAACATTTATGAATGTGTGATGTCCAGGTACTTATAGAAATCATGTTATGTTTTTTCTAACCATCTTCCATTTTAAAGGCATGAATCATCTCCCAAAATGCATGTCATTCTGAGCGTTCATATACGTTCTTTTTGTCTCCCAAATAAATTTGCTCCAGATTCCCCCAGGTGTGCAGTTTTCTTTAGCAGTGCAGGACAGCGATGCTCGTGTTTCCTGTACATTGTCTCAGCTTTAGCTCGCCCTTCAATTTTCACCTCGGGTGTTATGAGTACTTTGCACGGATTACAAATACCCAGAACTTCAAGTACACTTGAAATAGTATTCACCCAGGTAATAATATACGATTCTTGAACAAATTCAAGTTTTGTTAAGTCAGAAACTAGATATATCAGGTAATTTAAATGTGCACAGGTCCAGATTATCTTTCACAATTGGGGACCAATGAAAAGACTTCTTGCGCATCCTCTATGACTAACATAAAGTAATTGAAAGTATCTGAGTCACTCAATGAAATACTTAAATTAAGTCTAGATCACAACTAAAGAAACAAGCACTGGCAAAGCCAATAGGTCGCACCTTTAAGACATATTGGCTTTGCTAATCTTTTAGCTGATGGTACTCAGCATGGTAAAAAGCTAAATGTTTTGCTGTACAATGAGTGCATTGTTTGCAGCCCACTCGATCCACCGATCGAGTGGGGTGGAACTATCTCTGGTGTGCGCTGTCAAAAATAGGGCTAAGAGGGAGGTTTCTGAGGGGGATACAGGCTCTATATAATAACCCCATGGCCTGTACAAGCTATAATGGTTTAACTTCTTTAGATTTTCCAATTCTGCGTGGCACACGTCAAGGCTGCCCTCTCTCACCTCTCTTATTTGCTCTTTCTTTAGAACCTTTTTTAACGGCCCTCAATTCGCAAAACCTGATTGTTCCGCTTAGCTCTGGCTCAAAGGAGCTTAAATTGACGGCCTATGCCGACGATATTGCTGTTTATACACAGGATATAATTCAGGCTTTAAGAGGAATAAAAATAGAAGCAACTAAATTTGGGGAAGTGTCTGGTTACAGGCTTAATATACAAAAGACTCAAGTAATTACCAATTACTCACCACCTACGGCTATCCTAGGGATTTGTAAGGTAGCTACCTATCTTGGCGTTAAGATTACAGCCAAAATACAAGAAATACCTCACATTAACTATAATGAATTAACCAAATCTACGGCTTTAATTTTAAAGAAATGGCATAGGCTACCTCTGAATATTATAGGTAGAATTAATCTTATTAAGATGAAGGTATTACCTAAATTCTTATATTTATTTAGATCGATCCCGATAGCATTGAATAATCGTTTCTTTCAACAATTAGATGGTATTTTTAATAGCTTTATTTGGGGCTATAAAAAAGCAAGAAGATCACTGAAACACTTGAAAAACACCACGAATGAGGGAGGGCTTAATTTTCCTGATTTTAAGTTGTACTTTTGGTCTTCATTTGTCTTACGATTACGTTCTCTACTTCTTAAAGGGGAAAGTAATTTCTTTCACCAATTTATGTTGAAACAAGAGTCAAACTTGTTTTTGCTTAGAATAAATGACCCAAACTATTTCAAGAGGGTTAGGTTCAAGACTGCCAGGGATATAGTCAAGATATGGAAAAATATTTTGACTTATTGCAGGACTTCATTTTTTCATCCAAAGCTACCGCTTTGGGGCAACCCAGGTTTCCCAAGTTTATTTTCTGATATTGCTAATAATATTTGGTCCGAGAAGGGAATTAATACTCTGTCTGATTTATATGGCCCACAGGGGTTTGTTGACTTCAGCATACTTAAAACAATATATGATCTACCAGAACATTGCAGATATAAATACTTACAGATTCATGACTTTTTAATTAATAAAAATAAGATTCGAAATATTACAGAATGCGACATATGGACTAGTTTATACTCTAAAAAAACCAAATCAGTTATTAGTGGGGCATATAAGCTACTTGTAAAATATAAAACAAACGATCTGTCTAAAATAACGGAAAAATGGGGGGCTCAACTTGGCTTAAATGTCACCATGAAGCAAATAGAGAACTCGCTGTCTAACATTAATAATTTAGTCAGATCTTCTAGCCTTAGGCTACAGCAATTTAGAACAACTTGTATGCTATATTACACTCCTGCAAGAATTTCCAGGTGGTCCTCTAACCCTGACTTTATAGATCGCACAAAATGCCCTAAATGCTCTGAAGTAGCGGCCAACCTAGTACACATGTTATTCTCCTGCCCCAAGTTGAAGTCTTTTTGGGATAAGGTCCAAGATACATGCAGATTCAAGAAGTTCGGGCTGCCCACACTCTCTGCCCATTTAATCTTGTTAGATTGTAATACTTCTTTAACCCCTCAATCTCCCCTGGCAACTATATTAATTTCTTGTGCTAAACTAACAATTGCAAGAGCTTGGATTGCCACGGATCCACCCACTGTCTGGGAATGGTGGGCATTAGTCACGGAAATATATTCTATGGAACTTGCTTTAGCAAATACAAGGGGAGGACGCTCTCTGGCTAAATTTGAAAGAAAATGGGAATCTTTTTGCTTGACTTGATATGACTTTTTCTAGCCTTATTATTATTTGATTCATTACGAATTATACTAGTTACCTTCCTCGTGGTGTTTTATGAATTTGTGTGTAAATGTGGTGTTTTATTAATGTTATCAATGTTAATCCTTACATTTTCTTTTTTTTACTTCTTATATATTCGATATGTATATCGTGACAATTCCCTTTTTTTTTTATTTTTTTCTCTCTTCCCGGATATTTATATGTATTGGAATTTTTTGTCAGCCTGTTTACAATAAAAAAAAAAAAAAAAAAAAAAAAAAAAGAGTGCATTGTTTGCAGATCCAAGTTGGCAGAGAGCATTTGGATCAGTAAATACAAAAAGTGTGATAATAATAAAAAAGAGAATGTAACTGATAGCTTAAAAGTGTTTTTTTTGCGTGATTACAGCCAGGCTGCCTTCAGACTGGATGCTTCATGCTCCTAGAGAGATCTCTCGCTGTCAAGCCGGTCTTGCCAACACAGGCTTCGTTGCGTTTGCAGTCAGACGCAGATGGCACACTGGCCTCTCTGGTCATGCATCATGCACTTCAAATGCATAGATAGCAACAGGGAAATGACATTTGCAAATGGTTGGGTCCAAGTAGGGGTGGCCTGGCGAGCAATGGATTTAACCCAGATCTGTGACTGTGGGTGAATTCTTGACAATGTTCATCGTTTTGTGTTGCGGCATGGTACATTGTACCTGGGACCAAGGGGGGGCATTCGCAGTTGCATAGAAAGGCCTTATTTTACGCCTCGTCTATGAGACACCACCAGCTGTCAGGTCTGCTTGCGAAATATCAATTGTGTACATACAGTGAGTTTAGAACTAGTTTAGAGCCAGTATATGGCTTGCCTTCTTCTTCTTGTGTTTGCCCCTCCTCTGGAGCATGGCATCTTTACAATCTTTTTTATTGCCTGACTTGCATCCTTCCACTGCTCACATTTAGGGAACTTTTGTTTTCTTGTCACAACTACATGAGGATACATGTGCTTTCTGCTTCTCTCTGTCTTGTGCTGCTTCCACTCAAATACCAGCTCCCCCGCCCCAACACTGTGTTGGTCCCCAATCCTCCCGGATTGTTCATAAAAGCACAGAAACAGGGATATTTTTATGGTTGTCTGAAGAGCAGACTTTAAGAGTTGTTTTTGTTTATCTCCTGTATTCCACATATTTTCATAAAAGCACACGCTTTGGCTCACAAAGGCTTTTATGGTGCTTAGGGAATGGCCATCTGTGCACTCACTCTGATGGTGTCTGAGGCAAAAGGTTTATGGTATGACATTTTTCCTGGATGCCAAGAAATCTGCTCCTTGGGCTGTTATAGAGGACCTAATGGTTCAATTCTGTGGAAAGTAAATTAGGCGTGTGTGTGTGTGTGTTATTTTCCTGAACAATACTTTAAAGACAAATATTAGCAAAGAACACAGCTTGGCAATCACGCTATAAAGTCATGACCAGGTGGTCTTACCAATGCTTGTTGGAGCTGGAGGTTAATATGGCTTTCTATTTTGTGCAAAGAACAGACACACAGCAAGGGGCCAGGAAACCAGCTCTCAGGGTCCAGGCAAAAGGCCAGTCCACATATGGCTCTCAACTGCAATACAGTGTCACATTTATCCAGCACATGGTAAGGGGTGGGGGCTATCCCATATAAAGTCAAACGCCAAACATGCTCACAGAACTTCCACTATCCCATGGAAGGTGGCTGCCCAGTGTGTCTAGAAGCCCTAGCATCATTTAGAGATGGGAAGTCAAAAGGACTGTACTTTTTTGGTGACGGTAATGGAGAAAAGACTTTAAAAAACCTCAAATAGACAAGCACAAAGACTATTTTAGGCATTTTTGAAAATAAATCTTTATTTTCAGTTGGATTGAATTAGGAAGACATTCCGTTTACAGGTCTTTCAGGATCATACATTAGGAGATTCAGTATTACAAGTGCAAACGATTTCTGACCTGCTGGCGATTCCCCCCCCCCCATACATCAAGGTCTGCTGAACCACACATTATAGTGAACATTTCAACCCCCAACAAGACATAAAATACGCCCCCCCCCCGAATCAGTACTTCTGTGGGAGGCTTACATGGACGTTTTAACTTTGCAAGCTGAATGATTTTAATCTGTCTGTCTGTTTGTTAAGGTTTTTATTAACCGTACAATAAACTACTGCTACATTTACTGGTTGCAAACCCTATTATTTTGCAGATCGCTTGATTTATGACAGGAAAGGCTTTGAACATCAGGTCCAAAATCTGTTTCTGCATTTTGCTGCAGCCTTTCTCACACTTTGTGCAATGCGATTTCAAAATAATGACTTTCATATCGTGGTTTTCAGTTACAGGCTTGGACTTTGTCGCACTACAAACTGTCACTATTCCCTGGTGCACCAGCTAGGACTAGATGTGTGACTGTCTGGTAAATCACACAGACATCTGCAGTGATTGCATTAACCAATTGAGTTTTCATAACATAAAAGAATACATTTTTCACCGTTTATTCTACCTTGCATTTATTTTTCATTTAAGGTGAGTTTGTTACATTTATTTACATGAAAGTAAAATTCCAACAAATATTTGTAAAATATTTCGTTCTTTTTAGCCACATCTCTGGCCCGTCCCCTTTGAAGTCTGGGACACACTTCCCATACTTGTTTTATGCACTTCAGCCCCTGGATGACCTGCCAAATATTTGGTAGGAAGCTGACTTTGGGGCCCATCTCGACCGCAGCCCTGGACATGTCAGCTGAAGAGTTGTGCCTTGCCTGGAAGCTGCAGCTGCGGGGGCTGAGGAAGGCCAAATCCCTTCCAGCCCAATGGACATTGCACTCCTGGCTTTCCTCCCTTTCTAATAAATCAATTCCGGCCTCGAAAATGCGGAAATGCTGCCTGTCTCCCCTCCTGGGGCCTGCCTGGCTTGTAGGGCACTCTAGGAGTGTCAGAAGGACGGCTCTGACAGGCCAATGTTTGCGTCGGGTTTTTGGCTGCTAGTGGGCCTATTTGTGCTCCGCTGGACCGGTTTTCCACAACATTTGAAAAGGGGGGGCCTTTGGCCCCCCCGCACGCATGGCGGTGCGGCGACCGCCCCCTCCATCAAGGCCTCTCGGTGGTGGGGCATGCCCCCAGGGGCGCGCCCGGCCACCGATTGGCGCGCGCCCTCCCTGACCCTGATGCCATTGAGCGACGTCCGGGTCGGGGGGGGGGCGGGCTCTGTGGGCAATAAAGAGGCGGGGAGCGCCCAGGGGACTCCTTGTTGCCTGGACGCTCCCCCCCATTCCGGTGGTGCCCCGCGCTCGGGGCTGTTTTGTTTCTTAACGCTTGTTGATTTAATCTCTCAGAGCCTCCGGACCCTCCAGGCGATCGTTTGTCGCCGGCAGCAGCAGCGAGGAGCAGGCTCTAGCGCCGGATAGCGCGCTCGAAGAAAAGGTGTTTCTTTTAAAAACATCAGCGGAGCACCGCCGGAGAGTGTTCCCCGGCGTCTGAGCAAGGTATTTGTCGAGGCGGGAGTGATCAGGGACGAGCAGCGTTTGCTGCAGCTCGAGTGCCGGTTAGAGCGCCGCATTGGTATAGCGGTGGTAACTTTGAGCGAGGTGTGTACTCGCATCGAGGAAGGGCACTCGTGTAGGGCATTTTACACGGTCGGCGAACAGAGCGAGCCAGGCGCCCCTGGGGATTGGTTTTGTCTTGTGGTGGGGGAGAAGCAGGGCTTGTCGGGGAGGGGGGCTAGAAGGAGAACACTGCAGGTAGCAATGTGTTTTTTGCATTAGGAATGATTAGTGCAATGGGACAACGAGGTTTAGGCTTGTTAATTTAATTTAGCTACAGGTTTAGCATTAAGGTGGTTACCAAAGGCTGGGGCAATTCCTCACCCCCCTTGGGACACTATTTCCAGTCGTTTTTGGTGTGATGCTTTTCAGCAATTGTGTGAGTTAGCCCTGCCTAGGTGTTAATACCCCTTCTTCTATTACAGACACGAGTTTTGTGTTCCCTGTACAAGCACAGTATCCTGCACGCGGCGAGCCTGGAAGTGAGAGAGGGTGGAAATAGCCACACACTCAATGCTGGCCGTGACAGACGCAGGATTGGATCGGTAAGAGGAGAGCGGGGGGCTTGCATTTCACTGCTTCTGGTGGCCGCCGGGTGGGTCCACGTTAGAGTTTACTCACCCCTGACAAACCGGAGAAGCCGGGGCATTGCGGTTACGGTTGCATGGTGCTTATAGCCCCCTGTGTATCCTCCAGCTGGTGAAGGTACAGGGCACACGGTCACCTGTGGTCTAACACTAGGAGTGTAGGGCAGGGGTTGCAAACATGCCGGGGCCAAGGGGTGGTAAAGGAGGGCCTAGCATGGAGGTTATGATGCACGCCATGATGCGTGAGATGGGTGAAATTAATAAGAGGTTGGGGAAGGTTGATGAATTGGAGGCCTGCATGAATGAGAGGTTTGCAGATCCACCAGGCCCATCAGGCAGGCCTATTCGGCAGAGAGCGGCCCCCTTGCCGAGGGGGGATTTTGTTACCCTACCAAAGAAATCGAAGGCAAAGAAGCCAAGGTACAGTGCCCCAGCCCTCGTGCCCCTAGTGCAGGTCCAAAATACACCCGTCCCGGCGGCATCTGTCCCTATGGCACTTATGCCAGTTGTCCCGGTGCCCGCTTTACCGGTAACGGACATGACGCCGGCACCCCCACCTCCAGGGAGTAACCCCCCGCCCCTGGTAGCGCTTACGGTCCCGAGTGTGCCGCCGACACCCGCCCCTTTGGCTATCGCGCCAACACCCGCTCCCTTGGCTATCGCGCCAGTGCCACTGGACATGCCTCTTGGGGTCCCAGTGGTGCCAGTAGAGAACCCGGACTCGGTCCCTGTTGAGTTGGTATCTCAGATAGCCGCCTTGTTACCTTGGTTGCAAAAGGGCGGGGTGTTTCCTGCCTCATCAGATCATGCGGCAGAAGCGGCGAAGCTGGTAGAAAAGATTAAAGCTGCGACTGCGGCTGACAGTATTCCGGTGCCTTCATCTTCTTCACTTACAGGTTCCAGTCCCGCCCAACCGAAGGGAGTCGAAGGCTTACCGGTTCAGGTGCCCGTTAATGGTAAGGAG
The DNA here is from genome assembly GCF_964261635.1 of Lissotriton helveticus. Classification (NCBI taxonomy): domain Eukaryota; kingdom Metazoa; phylum Chordata; class Amphibia; order Caudata; family Salamandridae; genus Lissotriton; species Lissotriton helveticus. The sequence continues at coordinate 174,369,022 of NC_136073.1, forward strand.
GTGGCTCTGCCTCTCTTGGGGGATGGCTCAGTGCCATCCAGGAGTGAAAATTTGGCGCAACATGTGTCACAGGCAGTGAAAGAGTTGATTTGAGCGGGAAAGTATGTTTACATTTTTTCATTGTTGCTAGACAATAGGGAAATGGAGCAGGCCAAGTTACTGAAGGAATGGATGCATCCAAGTGAATGGAGGGCACAGTGCTCCAGGTTCAGGGTAGAGGAGACTTTGAAAAATTGGATCAGGGCCTTTTCCGTCCTTACGGCTATCACGGCCGAACGCCCCCCCAATGTACAGGCAGCTATGGCTTGCTATCAGAGCAGGATTGTGGGGTGGAGCGATCAATACACTGGGGATGCGTGGAAAGAGTATGATGTGAATTTCAGGAAAGCAAAGGAATTTGACTCATCACTGGCTTGGGACAGAGTAGATTCCATGTCTTGGCATAAACAGTTCTCAGGGGACACAGCCCCATCCCAGGCCACTAGTGCAGTCAGGGTGTTCACCGCCAGACCCCAACAGCCCTTTCGGTCATCCCAGGGGAGTGAGGTCCCGGGAAAAAATAGGAGGGGGGGGTCGGAGAGAAAGGGGGTTTGCTGGGACTTTAATAAGCGCTCTTGCACAAGGGCCCAGGGCACCTGTAGATTTAGACATGCATGTGCAGTCTGTGATCATCCATCCCACCCCGAGACAACTTGCAGGTCCAAACAAGGCAACCACGGTCAGAGGGGAAGAGGGAAGCCAGAATAGTACAGACGATTCTGGCCCCCCCACGCCAGTAGACGTTTTGGCAATGATCCCATGGTTGAATAGATATCCGGACCACGCTGCGGCCACTCTCCTTCAGGAAGGTTTCTCACAAGGTTTTAGGATCCCGGCGGTGGGGTACACGGGTAGCGCACGTTGCAGGAACCAACTGTCAGTAAAGCATAATCCTGAAGTGGTGGGTGCGAAGATTAGCAAGGAACTGTCATTGGGCAGGATAGCGGGCCCCTTCCAGGAGGTGCCTGCCCCCAATTTTGTGTGTTCACCGCTGGGAGTAGTGCCTAAAAAAGAGAGAGGCGAGTTTAGATTGATCCACAACCTGTCGGCACCAAGAGGAGCATCCTTGAATGATGCGATTGACGAGGGGATTTGTAGTGTAAAATATGCCTCATTTGACCAGGCTGTTGAGTTGTTGCGAGCGCTGGGGCCAGGGGCATTGATGGCAAAGTCCGACATTGAATCTGCTTTCCGTCTCCTCCCAGTCCATCCTTTGGATCACCACCTCTTGGGTTTCAATTTCGAGGGCAAGTTTTACATGGACAAATGCATGCCCATGGGATGTTCCATTTCATGTGCTTACTTTGAGACGCTTAGCTCGTTTCTAGAATGGGTCATGAGGCAGGCGACGGGCCACCAGCAGGTTATGCATTACCTTGACGATTTCCTTTTCTTAGGTGCGGCGGGCTCTCAGGAGTGCGCCTGGGCATTGCAGGAATTTTGCGTGCTCATGCGGGCTTTTGGGGTCCCGCTAGCGTCAGGGAAGACGGTCGGCCCGTCCACCTGCTTGGAATTCCTGGGTATCGTATTGACTCGGTAGAGGGATGCTTCAGGTTGCCCAGGGACAAAGTGTCTAGGTTTACAGCAGCGCTTCGTCAATGCCTACGCAAAGACAAGTTGTCATTGCAACAACTCCAGGAAGTAGTGGGCCAACTGAACTTTGCCCTGCGGGTCATCCCAATGGCACGCCCATTCTCACGCTCCATTGCCCAAGCAATGAAGGGACTACGGGAGAAACCTCACCGCACAAGGTTGTCATCTGAGGTTCGCCAGGATATGCATATATGGATGGCATTCCTGGAGGATTTTAATGGCAGGATAGTGTGGCCCGGTCCTCCCACCACATCAGCAGAGTTGGGTTTATGGACAGACGCTGCTGGTAGTGTGGGCTTCGGCGCCATCTTGGGGTCCAAGTGGGTCGCCCAACGGTGGCCGGAGGAATGGAAAACATGGGGTCTGACCGCCAATATTGGCTTCCTGGAACTCTTCCCGATATGGGTGGCCTTGAGGGTCTGGCCGGAACACCTATGTAATCATTCAGTGGTGTTCTGATCTGATAACATGACAGTGGTGGAATGTATAAACAAACAGGGGGCACGCTGCCCCTTGATACTCCGCCTGATAAAGGAGATTGTGTTACAGTGCTTAAAATGGAATGTGGTGTTCAGAGCCAAGCATGTCCCAGGAATCCTCAACAATGCAGCTGATTCCCTTTCTCGCTTTAAAATGCAGGTATTCAGGGAGCATCTTCCTGCAGCAGACCCCTCGCCAGCCCACTTCCCGGCATTACTTTGGCAGATTGGTGCCCCAGACTACAGGACCTCGTGGTTGCTAGCTTAGCCCCCAGGACCAAGACAGCTTACGAAGGGGCAATTTTGTCTTACCGGGCTTTCTTGGGGCGGGAATGGGAGGCTGGGTGGGCGCAGGAAGACAGCTTTGCGACCTATTTAGAATCGATGCACAGGGAAGGGCGCTCAGTGGCGGCAGCGAGCAGATATAGGGCGGCGGTCTCCTTCTTCGCGCAGGCAAAGGGCATGCGGGATCCTACTAACACCTTTATGGTGCGCAAGGCGTTGAGGGGTTGGCGCCGTCTACAAGGTCACACACCAGATGGGAGAAGGCCCATTGGGCTAGCTCGCCTGACAGCCTTATTGGGAGCGCTTCACAGTGTTTGTAGCTCCGAGTGGGAGGTACTTCTGTTTAAAGCGGCGTTTTCCCTGGCCTTCTATGGGGCTCTGAGAGTTGGTGAATTAGTCGCAGGGTCAAAAGGAGACAAGTTGGGCGGCCTGCAGCGGACTTGTGTAAAGATCAGAGGGGATACTATGTGGGTGACAATTCAGAGGTCAAAAACTGACCAGGAGTCTCGGGGTCACACCATAGTGTGATGTATTCCTATAGGTTCTGAATCGATCCCCCTATTCCTGACCCTATTCTGGTTAGCAAACTAACAAGTTAACTAAGTAATCAGCCCATGAGGCAGAAAATCCCCATGATGCAGATACCGTTATCTGACGCAGTCACACTACGGCACAGGAACGTGTTATCTGATTAGGTCATAACGCTTGCGATCTAATTAGACAAGCGATATTCCTCCAGCCCCTGATAAGGCATACGGAGTTCTCATAACAAATCAAACCTATGACAACCTGGGCAAAACCCTGCGGCCATTGTTTTGATTTCACCGAGAACTTCAGCAAAAGAATGTGCTAACGAGCAAGTCGTATGACATCCTTATTGACGTATCTATGTCCATCCTTACGTCAATCTCGGCACCTTAAAGGTATAAATATTACCGATCTTGCCCTATGCAAAAACACGCGTGGTGACGAGACGGAGCAGCCATACTTGCCGAAGCGAAGAGCAGAGCAGACCCCGCTGGCGCAGCCCCACCTTTCTGACGCGCTGAGAGACGCGCTGCTTTCTCCTGTCGAGAAATCCAGCCCCGGCGTTTCTGGGCAGCCCTCGCAGGCAGCCTGGAATATCGAGACCAGAGAGAGAGATACCATCCCTCATTCATCCTAACTTCCAGGTACAGAACTGAATAACCCCTCACAGAGAATTCTTTAGTTATTCACTTGGCAAAAACAAACTTAACTTAAACTGTAACTTTCTATTCCCGCCCACGTATTAGGCTTAGGTCAGGTACACGGGGTAGGCGTATTTAGAAACACCAGTTGAGTACGTTTAGTCAACTGTAAATGTGTATTTAATATATTTTAATCATTTTAAACCTTCATATGGCTTAGAAACCATATCAATGTTTTTACAGTATTATTTTATACTTCTGCTTTTAATGTATGCACTTTACTTAACTATAAGTATTGCAATAATATCGATCCATTTCTCTTGTATGAGAAAAGAGACTGATCAATAAATACCACCTTTTTATTGAACACGCCCGTCTCTTCCTTTTCTCTACATTCTGATGAGACTAAGAATGCACGTACTGACTGAGTAAAATAAATTGCCTTTTGTTCACACGACTCTCGAGATATACTCTTGATTAGGGGAGAGCAAAGTTGTCATGTTCTATGGTTGTCAGAAACTAAATCCCTTCTTGTCTAATCAGGGGAGTTAATTCTTTCCTGAACATTCGAGAAAGTTTCTAGTGAACTCTGAGCTAAGCTGGCAAACCCAAAACTTTAAGTCTAGTATCGACAGTAGTAGACCTAGTTAACGTCTGGTCTAGGCCTTTACTGCTGTAGGTATTATTCCAATGCGCAGAGCCTATTGGGATGATAGGAACTACACTACATGGCGCCCAACGCATTTGGAAAGGGCGATAAAACTAACGTAAGACATTTAGAGTAACTCAGTCGTGCTTACTCACTCAGACCCCTTTTCCCACTATACTCCAAAGACGTCTGGAGTGGGTGAAAGGTTATATCCGCCAGACCTCGCAGGAGGGAACTCCTATGTATGGTTCTTGGTTTAGTCAACGTTGAAGGATACACTGTTCCAAAATATTGTGCATCTAATCTATGTTTCCACAAGAAACCTGATCTGCAAACAAACAGAATAACCATCCTGTCGGTAAAATGGACAGTGATGAAGAAAGAGAGACAGTTAGAATAGCAACTGAACTCGCAGCAGCTGATGCTACTTTGCAAGACGCAGACCCGGAAATAATACTCATCCCGGTCATCAAAAGGAAATCTATAACCTTAAAACTTATAGAAAATGGACTGACACCTAGAGGTGGCACAGTCATATTCGTAATTGAGGCACACGAATATCGGCAGACAGAGGTATACTATTCATGGATACATTTTCCAGCAGCAAATGCTGTAACAAAGTACTTCCACTACTACAAAATAGAGGAACCTCCTGATATTTACACGCCTTTCGAGGAGGTGGAAGTACCACTTAAATTTCAAGAGCATTTGCTCTTATTTAATGGCGCCCTAAAACATAATAATCACATCACCAGGCTCGGTCCTTTAGGTAGACCAGGAGCAACGTGGCCGGTCCTAGCCGGATACACACCACATCCAGACATCGACGGGATGCCTGCAGCAGAGCTTTTAACACAGCTAAAACAACTAATAAAAGTACATAGACAATTAGTCCAGTATGTGATGCGGACTTCAACAATTCAACCAGCAATTAAAATTCCACAGCTGACCCCTCACCAGGGGAATACAAATAAAATTACACCACAGAACATCCAATCCTGCCTAGGTAAAGTACCGGCTAAACGGGAACAAATACCATTCTGGTTGGCACAGAAAATCACCCAAATAGAGGCGGTGTTTCCTGACACCACCCCATTAGAAAAACACAGGATTCTGACTATCTGTCTCCCAATGGGAATCGCACCACACATAGAGGACTGTGACACTTGGGGTACAGTCTTTGCTTCCATCTACACAAAAACGCACGGTGTTCCATCCATCTCGGTAATACCAGATGTGCTAAAACAAATTCAAGACGAATATGGTCCGGAACCCGCTTTAACTCTTGGTATGAAATTACTAAAAGACTTCAAGCAGGTCTCGGCTATACTATTAGCCAACATAAAAGGAGAAGCAGCAAACGTGGCGATCCGCCAGAGGTTAAAAGAGACAGATATAGCAGACCAACCAGCTGAAATAGCCAGAATCATAGAAAAATCCTATGAGGAACTAGGCAGAGATAGTTTAGGTGGGATACCAGTAAAACCGCAACTAATTGAAAGTCCTGAAAAAATATTTTATAATAATAAATCTACATCACCGAAAAAGAACTGGGATGGAAACAAACAATCCAATCCTAAAGAAAAGAAATTCCAGTCCAGAGGAAGGTCTCCTAGGCGAAGAGAAAAATCTCCGAACCAGAGACACAGGTCACCACAAAGTGACCCCTCTGGGAATAGATATAACCTTAGAAATAGGGTTAATATAAAAAAGCCTGATAGATATCAAGACATTGATACACGTCCCTCTCAATCTTTTCAGACTTCCTCGCAGAAATCGGAAAGAAGAGGACGATCAGAACAAAGAGAAGAGCACGCCAAGTCCAAAGACAAGGAACCTGCTCAGCTAAAAAAGAAATTACAATTTCCCAAAAAGAAGCTAGCCAGTATCAAGGTAGTTAACAATGCCGAGAATACTGAGGACACAACTGAAAAACGGGGAATGGGCTCAGACAATGCTAGACAGCGCAGCAGAAGTGAGCATAGCTCGCAAAGTCCTTATGAATCATCTGGAGACAGTGGACACGAATGAATATCTTCAAGTAGAAACTGCGGACACCAGAGTTAGCAAACCTCACAAAATATACGAAATAACATTGCGTATAGAGGGGGATAAGACTAGAAAAATAAGGGGACTATTTTGGGATAATCTCTCCAAGGGCTATGACATCCTTCTAGCTGAAAAAGACTGGCCACCAGAGTTTGTCAGGGAGTGCCCTCATGGCGAAGAAGTAATTATGCCTGCCTTCTCAAATCATATTCCAATTCATAAAAAGTACACACTTGCCAGGAAATGGGCAGTGGCTCTAGCTCCTGCTTTATATAAAAATTACGTGGGATGGGATGAGGACTCTCCTCCTCACAAAATCCAGTTAAAATCACAACCTACTGCACAAAGACAGTAGCCAATTAAGCAAGAAGCTAAAAAACAGGTAAATGAAATACTAGATCAGCTAGAATACCAGGGGGTGATTGAAACTTGCACCTCACAAATGAACAACCCTTTGTTTCCGGTCTCCAAACCAGACAATTCATATCGTCTAGTTTTGGATTACCGACACCTTAACACATGTTGCAAAACATTTGCAGTGCAAAATTCACACAGTGCTGCACTAATGAATAACATAGTGCGCAAAAAATACAAAACAACCTTGGACATCTCTAATGGATTCTTTTGTCAAAACATAGCACCAGAGAGCAGATATTTAACTGCGTTCTCAATAAATGGCACTCAAAAACAATTCTGTCGGTTAGCCCAGGGGTACAAGAACAGCCCGGGGGTATTCTCAGCGAGAGTAACAGAATTACTACAATTATATGATGATGAAGCATTATCTTATGTCGATGACATTTACTTAACAGATGATGACTTGGAGACTCACTTGAAGAGAGTGAACACCATAATACTTGGGTTCGCAGCAGAGGGTTACAAATTCAACTTTAAAAAATCCAGAATTGCCCATCTGACAGTCCCATTCTTAGGATATGAGTTATCAAGTGAAGGCAAAAGCCTGGTTGACAATTTTCTAGAAAAATGTGCCGTACTCCAAGCACCTAGAACACTAAAAAACCTACAGTCAATTCTAGGCTTCCTAAATTTCGGAAGAACATACATTGCAAATTACGCAGAAAGGGTGAAACCCCTTTATGATCTGATAAAACCAGATTTTAAAAGAACCAATTGGACTCAAATACACACAGAAATTCTGAGATCCTTACAAACAGACATGCTAATTAAAACAAAATTAGAAACACGTGATAACACACGCAATCTTGTGATTCGAGTCATCCCAGGGAGATGCGGATTGACATACCTGACCTCTAATGAGGGAGAAAAGGTACCAATTGCATTCAAATCGCACTTGTACACAGAAGCTGAAAAGAAGTTCAGCAGTACAGAAAAAATTGTTCATGCAGTTCAAACCGCAATAGCTAGAGAAAAAGATAAAGCTGACGGTAGACATATCATAGTCAGAACAGCAGAACCAGCCTTTGAGGCATTAACAACACCATGTAATTTGCCAACAACAGCATTGAATCCAAAGTGGATACAATGGGTGAATTCAATCACAAAGGACAAAGTATACTATTACATTGATCCAGAACTAGAAGAGTTGAAAAATCTAGAATATGAAAGAATATTCCCTCTGCCTATCGACATTCTGCCTTTACGACATTACGCCTGTGTAATTCATACAGACGGACATGCTCAACCCCCCGTTTGGGGAGAACAGGCATACAACCCAACATGTGGGATTACAAAAGAAGTGTGGCACGGAGGTAAACTAAAACCTCTATTAACAAAAACACACACAGTAGAAACTAATTCAGAACAACAAACTGAGATAGTAGCTTTGAAAATGGCGCTAGATAATGCGGATCGCGAATTCCCGACACTTATAGTGTCAGATTCATATTACTGCGTCAAATCATATAACAAGGATTTGCAGACATGGATTCAAAACGGTTACAAAGAAGACACAGATGCACCAATAAAGCAGAAACTGCTCTGGGAACAAATAGCTCTTTTGAAAAAAGAACTACCAAAGACTCACGTGACACACTCACTGAGTCATCAGCGTGATGGCGTTCACGTTGCAGGGAATTCATTGGCTGAAACAGCCACAGCGGCAGCAACTAAAACGGCTCCCGTAGTTCGAAAAAAGCGTACATTAAAATACATTGACGGTGAAACAGTGCTGGCGGTGAAAACGTCATCAAAAGGCGACTGCTCAGCGTTACCGATCAACTATCCACTCAATTATACATACATAATCGATGCAAACTCCGTCCCTTTTGCTCGAATCCCTGGAGTGGGGGATAGAGTGATTCCAAACATGGACAGGAGAAACTTGTTAATCGCAGACGCACATATGGGCGAGGGTCTCAGACACCTCAAACTAAAAGATTCTCTGGAAGAATTACAATCAAGGTACTGGTGGCCAGGCATGAGCCTGCGTCACACCATGTTTGTAAAAAACTGCCCAAACTGCAACAGAGATCGCAGTGGGGAGAGAAATAGTTTAATACCTCGCCGTTTTGCTCCAGAAAAAATCAAGAGTAAAAAGGAAGGGTTGCGATTAACATATACAGGCTAGTTTCCACTTATAATGTAGATCCTCAGCACTCGGCTGACGTCTGGACTGTTATACAAAGATTTGCGAGTCTAAATGGCATATACGCTAAGAGCATGCTACGTTTGACCATTGTTTTCACTCTAGCCCTCCAACCTGAGGGGAAACATGACCAAATGAGCATAGCCCAGCGGGAATCTTCTCACTTCCTTCCTGAGGGTACGGGATGGTGTAAAGAAAAAACCAAGGCATAAAGCAATCTATAACGGAAAGGATATTAGGTTCGGGAGCTGGGTGGGTCAAACATCTAATAAGTGTCCAACGTAGTCTAAATAACTTGCCAAGAAATTCTCTGAAGGGATTCAGTGCGTACGAATTATTATTTGGAACTAGGATGATGATCTCTGACATTGATAGTCAGACTTCAGTGGTGAAAGAAAAAAGCTTTGATATCAAAGACCGTTTGGCTATTTTGCAGGACTTAAACAAAACAAGAAAAAACCTGAGCAACATAAAGTTGAAACAACAGCCAACAACCACTGAAGAACCACCACCTGTCCCAGCAAGACCTGTCTGGATTCCAAAAGTCGGGGATCTAGTCAGGGAGAGATCGCGGTAAAGAAGGAATTTGGGCCTTCTTACAGAAAAGCAGTTCCTGTCTTGTCTGTCAACGGGACAAGATCAGTTGTACTACCGCCACTTGCTGGAAAAAAGGAGAACCAAGTTGTATCCATCGACCTGGTAAAACCACAATCATGTGGCCGATAACAAACAGTAGGCCAAGTGGACTCCCAATAAGTAGCAGAACACCAAGGTTTGCTACCAGTACAGAGGTCCTAACGAAGAGGCTCATCACATTCGAAACGCCTACAGAAGAACAACAAGGACTATGCAACAATGCAATAGAACTCAGACCTCTGAAAACCCAAATAAAAACATTTAGCAGAGACACACCAATCTACAATGAAGTACCAAGTGAAAATGCAAGAAACAGAAATCCTGAACCAATTGGAACAATTGACAGAACTGCATCCAGCTACTTCATAAACTTCGATGATTCCTCTGAAGGCTTCAGTGAATCAAAAACACAGCCATCATCAAAAACATATAAAGATAAAGCTAAAGAACTTTTGAAACAACTAAAAGAAACATATCTGATTTCTCCATGGATTGAATTTTGGGTGGGTTTTGGTGCATTTATCCTCATACTTTGGCTCATCATGGTACTAACTTTGGGACGCTTCATTGAGGGAAAATATGCTAAAATGGACACAGCAAGTCAGAAAATCAACTTGATCCTCAAACCACACACATCTTCACACATCGAGAAAAGAGAACTTTCTTCAGTCAACTTCACAGCCAATCCGATACCTGGTGGGGTAGCCTGGGACAACACTGACTACGAAATTTATGGTCCGGTCGAAATCCTGAAATATCCACACCAAATTAAGATCTCATTGAGTGACTTTGCAAAACCAAGCTCATTTGCTGGTGATTGGGACTTCGAAAGCATTAATAATATGATGTCTGACTTAGTAATGTCTGCTAAATTTACCAAACATGATTATTTGCAGGGTTCTACAAATTATGATAGTATGTACTGTTACAACCACTATGGTAACCATTTTCTCCATAAATCTGCACAACCTAGAAATGTTTTAAATTATAATCAATGGGAACATTGTGCAACCCCTCCAAAAGGAAGTTCAAGAACCTTCTATGACAAATATTCATACTTTTCAGGTTTTAACACAAGTAATGCTGAAGCATTCTATTTTAAATTGTCAAACAAGACAGGAACCAAGACCATGATAACCAACACAAAATTGATTTATTCAGACTCATTTTTTGAAAAAATGAATACCTTTGGTTTTGATTATTGGGACAAAAATGTTGAATTAAAAAGTGTTTGGGGCACAAAAGATTGGCAAGTACAGGGTATAGAAGCTTTGTTTAGAGCCTGCATGATCCCAGAACAAATGATATTTTTAAATGACACTGTTCAACAAACCACCTGTCTTGGACTAGCCAAAATCAAAGATTTAATTAAACCGTCTATTCCAAAACCAACAATGTTTAGTAACACTTCAACAGATGAAGAGATAGACGTAAACCATATATTAAACCAAAACAGAACACATCCTGATTGGAAACAGTGGTTGATCTGGCCCACAGATACTAATAACTGTCAAGACAGATTCCTGAATAAAACACAGGGGTTCAAAATGACCAGGCCAGACCCTAGATATCCCCAAAGACATCACCCAGGGATAATAACAACCTACAGTGTGGGCAAATTATGCCTTCAATGGCTAAAAACTGCCACACTGGCAGAAATTAAGCAACACCTAACTTTACTTACTGATGGTGCTGACTTGCGCGATTTCATAATGGGACCACGCAAACAGCGTCGAAAACGTTTCATAGCAGCCTCTGTATATGCAGCATACAATGAGGCCTGGAAGGTTACTCAAATTGAGACAGCAGAGAGAATACGGGAAATTGACCGTATTAATTTGGAAAAATCACTTTCTGTAGTGGACAATGGGTTAATGACTCTGTCCTCCAGAATTTTTTCTTTGGACAGCATTGTGTCTTCAGCAATCGACATATTATCGCAAGACTTACTGTTATTACAACACGGTCAGTCTCAATTGCGTTCTATTGTACAGCTTGGCTGGACGTTACAAAACCTGCGTTCAGGCTATGTGCCTTGGCGTTTAATCAACACAACGTCACTATTCCAAATCTTTAACCTTACTGATAGACAAATCAGTATGGCGCAAAGGGGTGCTGATTATACAATCTTGAGCATTGAAAAACTTGAAAGATTACCAATGACAATGTCAGAACGACCTGTCAGTGAATGGATAATACATGGGATAATAAATATTCCAATCTCAACCTTCAGGTTTCAATACTGCCAAAAATATATACAGGCTGGCATGTACGAAAAATTGGGAAAGGGGTACCTTAAAACAACATGGAACCTGCCCTATTCACATGCATGTGTCAGTAATAAAGGACAGAAAGTGTTTCTTAGTGGCAATGATTGTGCGATGTCACTAAGCGGCACGCTTCTGTGTAACGGAATTAGTTTGCATGGAGCCTGTGAAGGGAATTCATACAACCTTTCATGTCACCAGCAAGGCGCACCTGCAACAGAAATAGAACCATTCTTTCAAAGACTCTATAATGGGAGTTACATTCTAATTGTAGACCGCAGATGCTGTAGTCTTATGCCCGGGACTCCTTATCTAGTAACTACGACTGCGAAGGTCAAGTGCTGTGGACGCTCATTGTTCCCCAGCTCCTTTCCAGACAGGGAGGCAAGGGCATGGCCCAACTTGAAAATTACTTCTATTCGAATAGATACTTTAAGCAGAATGAAAACAGTGCTTCTTCAGACGCCTACCAGGCTCTCGTCATCAAAAGAAACATATGATCTACAAGTCGCAAGGACGACTGCAGAGATACATTCATTGTTATCAACTAATTCCCCCATACATTTCGCGGAAATTCTAAATGAAATCTTAAATATTTCTGATACCAATGGGGTCTCAAAGGTATTTAAGACAGTATTTTCGATGGCATTAACACCATTCAAAGCCATACTGGGTATTTTTCCAGATTTCGTCCATTCGATTTTTGGCGGACTTCCCCTGATCTTGGGACTAATTGCAGGAATCCTATTCTTAGTCCTTATTTTTCGTTATGGCAACCCATGTCACAGAAAAAACTCTTGCGACAAGGGAAGAAACAATCCTAGCCATTGGATACCGGGACCGGATATCAAAAATCCTGGGACTCTCCCGGCTTAGAGACCTAAACATGACTTGGTTTCTATCATTTCGACCAATGTGGCAAAGATGTGTTTTACCTGTACTAAGGTGCCTGCCCTGCGGAGAAGAATGCGTGTTAGACACCTGTCTGACGCTACAATCGGATGCGCCAATGGATGCAGAAACATTGTTGAGCCCGATCAAGGTTCATGCTTTGTGCTGCCCTCAAAGGCTACCAATCCTGATGACGGCATTCGTGGAAGCTTCACCACTACGATTGATGGGTAGTGAAGTTCAAGATGAAAGCAGCATCGAACAGGTACGACCTTCTGTCAGCAATGCGAATCAGAATGTCAATGGAGACAATCATGCGCACGAATGCATGATTACACCTATTTCCGAGTTAGTGGAACTTTCCCAGGAAGCTGTTGACAGCTTTTTCGAAAGCCTGAATGATATGATGTTCTCTCCAGAGCAGAAATAGAGACTTTTGAGCAAGCTCGCACACGGCGTTCCCTGAATTCGGCCTTCAACTTTAAAAATAAAGTCACATGAACAATTTTCCCTCCAGTTCACGGACAGCAAGTTTTTCAGCAGCCCCAAAATATTTTTGCATATTTTTCGGGACACTATCTTCTGCTTAAAGTAAGAACTATTCTTAAAGAACTAAAATTTCTATATTTTAGATAGCTTATAGACATTAGCTGCCCGCTGGTATGTTCACAAATATTTTATTATGTGATGGAATGGTCTCGAACTTTTTTTCTGTATTAAGAGCCATTTCATGTGTAATTTCTCATATACCAAATATGCAATAATGTATACAAGATGCGTGATTACTTTAGCATTATTCCATAGCTTGAGTGCATACAATACATATGACTGCAATTTTTCCGTATATTTGAAAATTTCAAAATGCATTTATGTATTTTGGGGTGGTAAGGTATACACTATACTCTATAGTATGTTGTACTATGTTATACTATGTCTAGATTAGTAAATATGACCATAGTTAGCGTGGAGTGGGTGTGATGTATTCCTATAGGTTCTGAATCGATCCCCCTATTCCTGACCCTATTCTGGTTAGCAAACTAACAAGTTAACTAAGTAATCAGCCCATGAGGCAGAAAATCCCCATGATGCAGATACCGTTATCTGACGCAGTCACACTACGGCACAGGAACGTGTTATCTGATTAGGTCATAACGCTTGCGATCTAATTAGACAAGCGATATTCCTCCAGCCCCTGATAAGGCATACGGAGTTCTCATAACAAATCAAACCTATGACAACCTGGGCAAAACCCTGCGGCCATTGTTTTGATTTCACCGAGAACTTCAGCAAAAGAATGTGCTAACGAGCAAGTCGTATGACATCCTTATTGACGTATCTATGTCCATCCTTACGTCAATCTCGGCACCTTAAAGGTATAAATATTACCGATCTTGCCCTATGCAAACACACGCGTGGTGACGAGACGGAGCAGCCATACTTGCCGAAGCGAAGAGCAGAGCAGACCCCTCCTGCCGAGAAATCCATCCCCGGCGTTTCTGGGCAGCCCTCGCAGGCAGCCTGGAATATCGAGACCAGAGAGAGAGATACCATCCCTCATTCATCCTAACTTCCAGGTACAGAACTGAATAACCCCTCACAGAGAATTCTTTAGTTATTCACTTGGCAAAAACAAACTTAACTTAAACTGTAACTTTCTATTCCCGCCCACGTATTAGGCTTAGGTCAGGTACACGGGGTAGGCGTATTTAGAAACACCAGTTGAGTACGTTTAGTCAACTGTAAATGTGTATGTAATATATTTTAATCATTTTAAACCTTCATATGGCTTAGAAACCATATCAATGTTTTTACAGTATTATTTTATACTTCTGCTTTTAATGTATGCACTTTACTTAACTATAAGTATTGCAATAATATCGATCCATTTCTCTTGTATGAGAAAAGAGACTGATCAATAAATACCACCTTTTTATTGAACACGCCCGTCTCTTCCTTTTCTCTACATTCTGATGAGACTAAGAATGCACGTACTGACTGAGTAAAATAAATTGCCTTTTGTTCACACGACTCTCGAGATATACTCTTGATTAGGGGAGAGCAAAGTTGTCATGTTCTATGGTTGTCAGAAACTAAATCCCTTCTTGTCTAATCAGGGGAGTTAATTCTTTCCTGAACATTCGAGAAAGTTTCTAGTGAACTCTGAGCTAAGCTGGCAAACCCAAAACTTTAAGTCTAGTATCGACAGTAGTAGACCTAGTTAACGTCTGGTCTAGGCCTTTACTGCTGTAGGTATTATTCCAATTGCGCAGAGCCTATTGGGATAATAGGAACTACACTACAATAGTGCTCCACCGGGCACGGGCCAACCCTTGCTGCCCGGTTTCCCACGTGGAGTTCCTCCACGGGCAGCGAGAGGGCACGACGGGGGGTGCACTGTTGTGTCATGCCGATGGCACGCCATTGACCAGGTATCCGTTTAGGCGAGTCTTGGAGCTGACAGTTAGACAGGCAGGTTTTGACCCCAAGGAATTTGGCACTCACTCATTTAGGATTGGGGCAGCAACCGAAGCGGTAGCAAGGGGTCTCCCGGTTGAGAATGTAAAGAAAATAGGGAGATGGTCGTCGGAATGTTACAAACGATATGTGCGAATTGACTTGCTGTGACAGGATGGTGCTCACGCCCGGTATCTTTCTGTTTTTTTGCAGTTTCTCAAACCTGTGGCGCAGGGGAGGAACTCGCCGGCGGGCGTCAACGATCAACACCATCACAGCACAAGCAACAGGAGGGACACAGGAAATTGGTGACTTGGATTGTGGGCCACTCTTATGTGAGGCGCGTGGAACATGTTTTTCTTTCAGGAGACCGTACGAAAAGGGCCGCGCAGAAAGGGTTTCTTATCTCCTTTTTCGGTAGAGGGGGTCTGTGCCTCAGCCAGTTTAGGAGCTTCTTCCAGGGACTCTTAGCGCAGCATCCTGCCCCCCGTCAGTGGTGATACTCCACCTGGGAGAGAATGATTTGGCCAGATTAGGGTGGCGCATCCTTATTGAGGAAATCATCTCCACTGCTGGGTGGGTCACGAGGATTTGCCCGAGCTGCACAGTAGTATGGTCGTAACTTATCCCCCGGTGGCAGTGGCGAGGGGGGACTCTGTCAGGGCGTTGAATCACTCGGTAAAGAGGATCAACACACAGTTGGACAAACTATTCCGAGCCCCCCGGTTGCAGACGATTCCACACGGGTGTATCTGGGGTAAGCAGTTCTATCTGGGGGATGGGGTACACCTGACTGAGGCGGGGAATGTCCTGTGGTCTAATAATATCTGGGCGTGGTTAGAGGGATTCGCGAAGTGAGTCAGTTCATCTTTAGGGTTAGGAAGGGGGAGGCCAGATCGTCGGTTAACAATGCTGTCCTGTGGCGGTAAGGTCATGACCGGTGAGCAGCTATTTTAAGGTCTGAGGGGGCGGGCATCATCCTATGGAGGTTCCCGCCCAGGGGGAGGGGCCATTGGCCCTTCCTAAAACTTCAGGGGCAAGGTAACTGGTGCTTCAAAAGGGCGCGGGTTGGAGGAGTCACGCTTTCCTTAGGCTGGTAGCCACCCCGCGCGCGCATACTTATGACGTCAACAGATGGCGCTGAGTAAGGGCCCTCCGTAAGTGGGTAAATGGAGTTCACGGCATGGACCGGGTAATTACCGGGCCCGGCTGCGCATGCGCACATCTTGTGGTGAGGCGCAGCTAGTAGGACCTGACACCGGTTAGCGACCTTGACATATGGCCAGAAATGTTAGTATATTAAATTTCAGATGCGGATGTTAGATTTGGCTAGGAAACAATCTGTATTAGAGTTTTGTTAAGGATAGTCTATCACACCTGTTGACAATCATGTATCTAATGTCCTGCTGAAATTTTGTATAAACTGCTTATTGTACAATTAAAATGTTGTTGTTTTATATCTTAATAAATACGGACGGGGGGGTCTCGCGACCCCCCCCGCCTTCCAAAGATAACAATGTTTAAGTGTCCTTGTTTCCGGGGGTTGGTGTGGTCATCGGGAGGGGGCGGCAGCCAATCACTGACCATGTGACTGAATCAAGCATTAATGCATGCAGCTTCCCATGAATACTTTATGCAGCTTGTCTTTTAAAAGTTCCAACACTACCAGGGGTTTGCAAAGGTGGGGCCACGGGTTTAGCTATCTGACTTCCTAATGGGGGCAACTTGGGACCTTTATTCTGTCTCAGTCGGACCCTGCCCCTGTCCCTCCACCGAAATATGACCGTCCTGCCCTTATCACATGCACTAGCTCTCAACTTCACGCCGACCTTAGTTTTTGTGACGAAAAGCACTAAGACCAGTCTTATAATATCCTTCTTCACTCTGTAAATACTTGCTACAACTCGTGAGCCCTCGGGCCGTGCACATAGTTGCTCGACGGAGGCCGTGCACATTTCAAAGTCTGGGCCCGTCTGCTGCCTGTGAGGGCACGGCAGGTGGCACACAGAGGCCCGGAAGTAAAGACAAGTTGTTTCAAGAGTTGTCTGATTGCATCATGTCTGCTGAACGTCATGTTTGCAAACCTGGCCTTTTATTGTACCTCTGCACTTGCCTTGACAAGAAGGTGATGGTCGATATTCTGGGCACAATATCATTCCAGGGTCATAATACAATCTCATTAAAGAGGTAGAACGCAGACTGGGACAGTCTGGAAGACTTGATTGAAAACACTGATTTGTTTGCAGCCTTATAACTAGACATGTTGTGTTGCTGACATGGAGTGTAAGGTTAGGCCTATAGTAGCTTGTTAGTTAGAGTGGCATAGAGTGCAGTTGTTTAGAGTGGTTCAGGATAGAACATAGTGCTGTAGTGTTCAGTGGCATAGAGTGTAGTGGTGCAGAGTGGAGGGATGTAGAGTACAGTGGCATAGAATGCATTGGCATAGGATGCAGTGGTGCAGAGTAGAGCGTCATAGTTTTCAGAGTGTTATAGAGTGCAGTGTTGCAGAGCAGAGTGGCATAGAGTGGAGTGGCATATGGAGTGACACAGTGCTTTTTTTATTCACACTAAGCCCGGAAAGTGAATTCCAAACTTGTTTTCGACATCTCTGGCGCAGTGAATACAGTTGTATACACTGGGATCTGTTCAGCCCGACGTCATGTGCTTCAGAGCCCTGGATCCGCCATCGACGCATTGAAGCCCGCCTTCTTGGGAAGAACACAACCAGAGAGTACAAAGTGGAAGGTTTTTTTAATTGACACAGCGCATCAGCACTCTTTTGCAAAGTGCTACAAGTGCCATTTTGAAAGTGTTTGGTCAAGGAACCAGGTGTCAGAACTGGAGATGCAAGATATTTTGTTTTGGGCTGCCAAGGAAAGTATGCTTACTTTAAACAAAGCATCAATATCAAATATTACACTGTTTTCTTTTACTAATGTGAAAATCCTTCACCAGTTGCAGAACTAAACACACAGGGCTTAAGTATGGAGGAGAGCACTTCGCGACACGAAATACCAATTACAGTTGACCCGTCCCATAAAACCATTTTATATAGTGCTCTAACCAGACCTGTTAGCTGCAATGTATCAACTGTTGTTAATTTTAACGTACATGCAAATGGTATCATCGGAAAAAATGTAGCTTAGCACCTGCTTGTACAAGAAAGAAGGGAAGCAAATGTCAAGAAACAGACAAGGGTGACAAATTAAAAATAGGGGGTGCAAAATTAATGCAATTTCCTCTCGTGAAATCACACAAAATGTTGGGAAAATGATGTGAAAGAGCGAAATCTGGCGTTTTGCACTATATTGTAGCGCCAAGAGCCCCCATGCATCCCTTTTATATCCAAGGTCACATTTCTGCACAAAAATATCACTTTCAGATAATGCGAACAGCAGTTGCTCACCTTCTGTATTTTTTCCGTGCTTGTGTTTTATCGTGAAAGCTGCTTAATCATGCAGCTTGGTGTAATTCGTGGCATTTTGATTGGATAATCCCAAATGCCAATGCAAGTTAATTTATTAGAGCAAATAAAATTCTATACTTGAATTCTAGAAATATTCTGAGAGAACTAAAATGAATGAGGTTGGTGGTAGGGAAGGTTATTTCCCGATGTGAGATTCCTGATGTAGTTTGAATAAGGTGGCAAATGTTGAGAATAATCTTTTCAGTGAGATTTTAAAAGGTAGATATCCTCCTACCCTAGCATACCCCAAGAAAGTTGTGGCTAACCTTGTTTGTGTGTCCAACTCTGATCAGGCGAGGGTAAGGACACTTCACTAAGAGAGCGGTCAGTGCACACAGTTGAGCAATAAATTGATGGACACAGGTAAGAGGAGACTTTGTCAGTACCTATTAATGAGACATATGTGTATAAATGTGTGTGGGGGCTGTGATCCTGCAGGTGAGAGGGTGCTAGCTACACCCAGCTGGGGCTGGTATGTAAACAGATGAGGGGATGTATGCACAGAGGTGGAGCGGTAGGTGCAAATGGGTTAGAGAGAGATTGGTGCATACAGGCTACAAGGTTATATGCACACATGTGCGGGGATTAGAAATGCAGAGATGAAAGCGAACTACAGGCATACAGGTGAAA
The DNA here is from genome assembly GCF_964261635.1 of Lissotriton helveticus. NCBI lineage: Eukaryota > Metazoa > Chordata > Amphibia > Caudata > Salamandridae > Lissotriton > Lissotriton helveticus. Next base: position 174,388,195 of record NC_136073.1, read on the forward strand.
GTGGGGTTGCAGAGACATAGGGTGAACTCCGAAATACGGGAGTTGTGTCCTCTGTTGTGTTACCTTTTGTCGAAATACCATATACATGCATACATATAAAACGCCTAGTCAGAGGTTGTAAGCGCTATATAAATACAATTACAATTACATATACATATATATAAGCTAAATATGAGTACACACAGGCATGATAGGGTTAGGTGCCCACAGGTGAGTGGATCCTGGGCCCAAACACACACACACACGCTCAGGAGATGTAGACAGAACATGCACAAGGGCAGCATATGATTTAGTGAAGAATGGTGCAAGAGCACTAGCTATACACCACTGAGAATTGCCTACATGTACACATCGTTGTGCACACAAGCAAGAAGTGGCTATGTGTACAAAGGTTTAAAATTAAATGTGTTCTGTCGGTTAACACATGTTAATATGGTTCTAAGAGACAATTCAGTTTGAGGTGTGCACTATATATGCTTGGCTAGCAAAATTCATGTATCTCATGGGTGTCCAAAGCAGGTCAAAGAAGGCTGCACCAAGCTGTAATTTTAGAATTCACATAAAATACATTTAAATGAAAATTTATCTACATGCAACTCGGCTACAAATTCAGTGGTTACCCTGAAAATGTTGACATACATGTTGGATGTTTCTGATGTAAAAATAAAATAAAAATTGCGTTCAAATATGGGTGTATTATACACAAATAACTGATGAAACTAAAATTCTATTCTCAGAATAAGCCATGGGTTTCCTGTTCATGCAGTCAGTTGTGACTGAAAATTATATGTGAGGAGAAACACTGAATTTTGTGTGGGTATATTTGCATTCTGTGTTCAGATTGGCATCCATAAAGAAAGCTTACACATGGGTACCACTCTGGGTCAACCTTCGATTATTGCTTATGCTATTATGAGTCAGCACCAGCATATTGGATTATGCCTGGGCATCTACTGGTTTTGCCTTAATTTACTGAGATTCTGCTTGGGCTTTTAAGAAAGTATTTTGGTCGTTGAGGCTATTTCTCGGTGTGTAATAGTTGTGCCTAGGCAAATTATGGTATATGAGCCCGTGCCTGAACACTTGCAGCTTCGGGTAAGAAGAATATGGCTGTAGCTGATCTACGTTGGCTGTTTCCCTGGTCTATGTTTATGGCTTTTCGTGGTTGCTCACCGGTAACATTATCAAAACAGCCTAGTCAAAATGTGGATGATAACTAAAGTACATTTTTATCTACTTTAAATACTCTTTTTTGTGTATTACTCTCAGTTATCATAGGTTTTATTTACTTTCAGCGATGTCATTTTCGTTCATAATACCAGGGTCGATGATAGTGTGATCATCACTTCCTGTGACATCACCAGGGCCAAAGGTCAAATGATGCCACTTCTTGTGATGCTACTGGGGTCAAAGAGCATGTGAGGCCACTTGTGCTACCCCTGGCAGTTTCATGAATCGACATCCATGGGAAGAGGGGCTGGATGGCCCACTCCGGTGCCTTATTAGGCCCTGGGGACCCCACCACCCAGGACCTAATTTTTTAGATAGGGGAGGGGGCTGCAGCTCCCCCCATTCTAGAGCATTTTTTGGGTCCTGGGGAACCCAAGCCCATAGCCTTTTGTAATAAAAGGGGGGAGGAGGCCGATTGCCCTCATCCCCCAAGCCTTATTAGACTCTGGGGCCCCATCTCCCAATGGCTTTTATAATGAAAGGGGAGGGGGGCCAGGCCATATGGTCTTCCTCTCCGAGTCTTATTAAGCCCTAAAGACACATTCTCTGAGGGCTTTTTTGTTTTAGTTGCTGCCCCCATCCCCGAGCCTAGTTCTTTTTTTTTCTTTATTGATTTTTAGTTAACAGAACACAAACACAATTATAGATTGTCAATGCTGGGGTGAAGTACAAAGTATTATAACCAAGAGCATCTTATCTGATTATTTGAAATCACATTGGAAGAAACGTATCCAAACATTGTACTGCATGAAACTCCAGGAGCTACACATGGTTATGTAGGGCACATCCCGACTTTCACGTATTCAAGCTAAAATTGCCTCCCCGTCTCCGCTTCCTTCATGATAGGTAGGTTCTCTATTGTCTATTGCTCCCTCAGGTTCTCCAGTTTCTTTACCCACCAGATATTGTTGGAACATACACCAATAATCCCTTGGCCTGGCCTGCGGAGGTAGGAGTTCGCTGGAGGCCTCAGACTGGGTAATACAGTTAATCATGTCCCTTGGCCATTCCTCAATAGTTGGGATCAGGCCCCAGCTCCAACGCATCGCAACACATCTTTTAGCTAGCAATAGCCCCATCGCCACTAACAGTGGGACCTCTTTATTAATTGCCTTGTCGTAGCCCAGGAGAGCTAGGAGCGGGTCCGGGACAAGTGTAAGTTTGGTTATTTCATTTACCACGTGGAATATTTTCCCCCAGAACTCTAGTATTCCATGACAACTCCAGGCTGCATGCATAAAGCCAGCTTCTGGTTCCTTGCAACGGTGACAGGAAGCAGTTTCTCGTAAGCCATATCTGAACAAATGTTCTGGGGTGTAGTACGTTCTGTTGAGGTATTTGAAATGTTTTAGACGATGCCTACCATTCAGTGATATCTGTCTAGTCACATCACAGCAGTATTGCCATTCTTTGTCCTCAATTACGCGCCCCAACTCTACCATCTTCTGTTTTCTTGTGTTATATTATAAATCCTAGAGAAAAGTTTTGTAAAGGAGGGAGATCAGATAACATGAGAGAGGGCTAGCATCTCAGGTGGCTCCTGGAGACATTCCCACAATAGTGTCTTTAAAGCATGCTGTGTTCTGAAGTGTTGGAAGCATACCAAGGGTGAAGGAGTATGCCCCTCGACTAATAAATCCTCCCATTTGCGGAATTCTCCCTACTTGGACAGGTCCCTCACTACAGTGATGTTTACCCTGTGCAAAGCCTTGGATACCTCACTCTCTTTGCCTGTTGGGAGCCAAGTGCACCAATCCAGGGGAGTTAAGGGTGAGTACAAGAACGCACCCGCCTGCCTGTCAAGCAGGTTGTGCCAGGCATGCGTTTTGGAATTGAGGGACTCCAATATGCTGGGTTTTCTAGCCGGTGCTCTAAACAGTGCCTGTGGGAGTGTGTCTGAATCAGCTGCTATTTTTTCTATATATATGTGTGGAAGAGACTCAGGGCCGTGTATACAAGCATAACAGTGTGAACACTGCACTGCTCTATAATATAGATCTAGGTCTGGGGTGTGAGGCCACCGATAGAATATGGCAAGGTGAGAGTCTCCCATTTCACTCGAGGCGGTTTCCCCGCCCAGGCTAACTTAATCAGGAGAGACCTCATCTTGAAGAATATATGCGCTGGGAGAACCATAGGAATGTTCTGGAATAAGAATCGCAGTCTAGGAATAACAACCATCTTCATCAGTGAGATCCGCCCCAACAAGGAAAGCAGCAGTCTTATCCACCTGGCCACAACATCCTCAAGCCGACCCAGGGCTTTCCCATAATTGTCAGTGAGAACTACCTCTGAGTCCGTATGACCTGTATCCCTAGGTAACGGACCAATCCTGTGGTCCATCTCAGGGGGAATTGCATATTTGGTGGCTGAGTGGATGAGGTTAACGGGAATATTAGAGATTTGGTCAAGTTAATGTTTAGACCGGACAACTGCCCGAAACGGACCACTCCATTCAGAACCGAAGTCAGGTAGGTTGCTGGATCTCTAACATATAAGAGCATGTCATCTGCATATACTTAGGCTATCAATTGGTAATTTGGGATGCACACCCCTCTATGGCCGTGATATTCCCTGAGAGCACACAGCAGAGGTTCGCCGACCAGTGTGTATAATAGCGGGGACAGGGGACATCCCTGGCGTGTGCCCCTGGAGATAAGTATTGGTGATGTCACCCTGTTCCCCAGCATGACTCTGGCCACTGGAGACTCATACAGCACTCAGTAGCTGAAGAAAGACTCAGTACCGCCTCCATAAAAAGCCATTCGACAGAGTCAAATGCTTTCTCTGCGCCTAAAAAGACTGCATCTTCTTTGACGCTTGGGTTTATGTGCTGAACACTGCAAAGATTGTTCTGAGGTTATATGTTAAATGACGCCCAGGGACAAATTCTGCCTGCTCCATCATCACAAGTCCAGAGATCAAGGCGAAATTCGGTTGGCTAGTATTTTGGTGAATAGTTTTGTATCTACATTGAGCAGAGATAAGGGCCTACATGATGAACACTCATTAGGAGGTTTTCCAGATTTGACAAGGGTTACGATTATAGCTTCTCACATTGAGGGGGGCATCACTTTACTTTCAGCAGAACGCTGGAGCCCAGACATGCAGGTATTCAGCGTTGTCGCATTGCTGGGCAGACGCTCACTTGACCCACATCTGCCTCGCCTCCTGAAGGCCCGGCCGATCTATGTTCACCATCACGGCGGTCCCACAGGCGTCCAAGGCTCAGGTCTGCTGCAAGGGATTGCACCCCAGGGCGCCGCTGCCTCCTCAGCCCAGGAAGTACACTCCTCACCGGCTCCAAGAACGACTCGAGCCAGGCTGCGTGCTCCGCCTCCACGCCACAATGCAGGCCAGGGCCTGAGGCGGTTCACGCCCCTGCTTACAGGACTTTTTAAGCCGGTGTTTCGGCAAGCCGCTGTGCCCTGTGCATTCACAGAGCTACTGTAGGGGTAGGGAGGTGCGTAGGTGAAGGAGAGAAGCAGGATCATTATGGATAATGTTCACAGAGCTACCTCAGCACACCACCATCTTGAGGTCAGCTAAGCTCTGCCCCCCTGAACCTAGTTAGGCCCAGGGGGGCATAACCTCCAGGGCCACTTGTAAAAATGAAGCGGTGGTGGGCCATGCACCCCCTCCACAAGCCTTGTTAGACCCTGGCCGCTCCATTCCCCAGAGTCACTAGTAAAAATAAAGTGGAGGGGGGTGTGTTGCCCCCTCCTTGAGCCTTGTTAGGCCCATGGCAGTGTTTTTTTAATTAAAGTGGATGGGTTGCACTGCTCCCATTCCATAGCTTTGTTCGTCGGGGTCCCCATCTCCCAGGGCCACTAGCTAAAAATAAAGGGAAGAGTAGCCACATGGCCCCCCTCTTCATGAGCCTTTATCGGCCCCCGGGACCCCATCCCCCCTTGTGGAGCCGTAAATGGCCCTGGGGACCTATTGCAGTTTGCTATGGGCCCCCTCCATCCCATAACAAACAAGTGCTCCGCTTTGAACAAGTGAGAGCATTTTGCTCTCACTTGTTCAAAGTGAAGCACTTTGCTTTCTTCTCACAGGGAGCTGCATCTTTGCAGCTCCCTGGGGGTACAAAGCAATGCAGGCTCCAGCAGGAGGCGGGAGCCGGCCGGGTCCACGGGGGCTTCAGACCCTCACTTGAAACAATAAACAGAAAAGTAATGGCTTGGACCCGGGGGTGGGGTCCCCAAGGCCGAAATTGGCCTGGGAAGGGGGACGTGCGGCCCCCTCCCTTGAAACAATAAAATTATTTATAAATAAAAGTGATGGCCTGGCCCCATAGTCTGGTGTTCCCGGGCCAAAAATGGCCCGGCAGGGAAGCCACTTGGCCCCCTCCTTTTAAAACCCAACAAAAAAAACGTACAAAATGGTTGGGCCCCTGGGCTGAAATTGGCATGGGGAGGGGATTGCATGGCCCCCCTCCCCTTTAAAAAATATAGACAAAGACCCAACCCTGGGGTTGGGGTCCCCGGGGCATATATCGGCATCGGGACGGGGGCCGCGCGGCTCCCCTCCAGTTTAATTTTTTTTTTTTTAAATTGCTGATGCCCCGGGGATGGGGTTCCCGGGGCTCAAAAGTGTAAAGGGGAGGGGGCCACAAAGCCCCCTTCCTAAAATAACCCACCCCCCAAAAAAAATTAAACCGGCAATTTGACGGAGGCCCTGGCTGCGTTTGCAGAGTGGTGGTGAAAGGGGGGGGGTTGGCCTGCTATCAGAACTCAGTAATCCTCCTGAATGGGACTTACTGGAGGTAAGAGGAGGGGGAGTTGGCCCCCTAGGATGTCCTTGGGGGCCAACTACCCCTCCTGTTACCTCCAGTAGGTCCCACACAGCAAGACAGCTGAGAAGTTGTCAGAGGCTATTCCCCTTTTTTTCCACCACTCTGCAAACGTACCTCCAGCGCACTACTAGTTGGGGGATAAACTCTCCTTGACTTCAGAGGGATCTTGGGGGCCAAGAAGCCCTCCTGGTATCCCCGGTAAGCCCTACACAGCGGAATTCCTGAGAGCTGCCCTGAGGCCCAACACCTTTCTCCACCACTCTGCAAACGCAACTGCTAGTTAAAAAAACCTTAGAAATTAACTTAAAAAACAAACGTTTCAGACATGTTATAGTTAGGAATTAGCATTTAAAAACCTTAGAAATTCACTGAAAAAACTAAAGTTTTCAGGGACGTTATAGTTAGGAATTAACATTTTTTAAAAGGTTAGAAATTTGCTGAAAAAACTGAGAAATTTTGCTGTTATAGTTACCTGAGTTAACAATAACTCACACCCCCACAATGCACTGCTTATGACCTCACATATTACATCACTCATCACATGGTCAGTGACATCACATCTCAAGAGACATTACTGATGACATCACAGATGACATCATCCACAAAATCTCTAATGCACCCACTCACACCCCATAAAACCTTTCATACACCCACTCCAACCTCACACTACCATTCTCGAAATCATTGACACACTCATACCAGTACTTACATACCCACTGATTCATAGGTCTACACACACATCCACTCACTCACCCATACAGCCACTCATACACCTACTCACTCACTAATACAGCCACTGCTGTATCCACTCATACAGCCATACAGCCACTCACACACAGTCAATCACTCATAGAGCTACCCACACACCTAAAAAGTCACCTATAGAGTCACTCTCACAGCCATGTACTTACCTATACATTTGTGCACACTCATTTATTCATTCAGATACTAATGTATTTACTCACCCATATACCACTGACAAATCCATTCATTCACTGACACAGCCATACACATACTCACTCACGCATACAGCCCCACACACATGCACTCACTAGCCCATACAGCCACTGACTTACCCACTTGCTCATACCCCACCAACACAGACACTCAGACACCCATAGAGGTATTAAGACCGCCAATCACTCACCCATACAGAAACTCACATTCCCAGTCACACACACATGCAGCCACTTAAACACTAACTGAAAGATACAGACATTTATACAACAAGTTAATCACCCATACATTTACTGAGATGCTTAATTACTCACTTATACAGTTACTCACACACCCACTGAATCATCCAATTAGGCACTCATACACCAACTGATTCCCCAATACACCTTGGTATGTATATGTAACACTCATAAACATTTTAGAAACACTAATAATCACTGGATGATGTCATCAGTGATGTCCTCAGTCGTATAATTTGAGATGTCATCAGTGAGGTAACTGACCATATCATGAGTGATGTAATATGTGAGGTCATAAGCAGTGCATTGCGGGGTGCATTTAACACAGGTAACTATAACAGCTAAATTTCTCTGGTTTTGTACAAGTGCAATGTCAGCTTAACTATAACGTTCCTGCAGCCTCTTTTTCTTTCTGTGAATATATTTATATATATATATATATATATATATATATAGAGCATGCTAGTGTGCTCAAAGGAGGGCCTTGTGATCCTGGCCTTGGGTCATGAGCTCTGCAGAGGTTGATTCATCCCTCGTTAAATCCTATAAATTCCACTGTGCTACGTGAATGAGCTAATGCACACAACAGGAGACTCTTTTGAACAAGCAAGCTCTGTCCCTTGGGTGATGAGAGGGCCAGTGTGAAAGTGAGTCTTCCCAGCAAAGTGATAATTGTGAATGCTCACTTGACGCTCTCTCCCCTCAAAACTGGGGGATGTATTTATTTTTGTAAAACATGTCACGATGCCAGAACTAACGTTGAGAAACCGTGACAGCACACTAGCAGAAGAAAACAACTCCTGGCAATCTGATCTGAAGTGGAACTGGTGATTTTTGAAAGTGGTGAGGCACAACAGTTGACCATAATTACAGTGACCAAACTGTGTGAGCTTTATACCTTCTAGCTGTGTTGGGGGTGATAGTCTCACTACCAAGAGAAATTTGAAACAAATGTGGCCAAATAATGCATTTTAAAACACAATTAACACATCAAGTTTCTAAAAAGCCAGAGGGCACTTATAAAGCCTGTGAAGGAAAACAGACGCTCAGGCAGGCTCATGGACATCTAACACATGTTAATTACAAAAAACAGCAAGCCATAATCAAAATATTTTAAGGGTAAATTGCCATTTGAATGGAGCAGAACTATTCTTGTTGCAACAAGTAATGCTAAATTCCATACATTACAGTCCTACATTAATGCAATTCTTCACAATGCAACATGTAAAAACTTAGTACTGCTGAAACTACAGACAGACACTAATGAGCAGGTGCTTTGCTCTCCTCTTGGGAAGAATGTGAAAAGACTTTGAAGTGTGTTGGATCAGGCCCTATCCGCAGGGTCATCCCCAAACCTTTTGCCATTACCCGCCTGTTTTTTTGGAATTAGGACTCTGTGCATTTTACCAGTGCTAAAGGGCTTGTGCTCGCTCCATAAAACATGGTAAAATTGGCCTACGCCTGATTGGCATATTTAATTTACTTAAAAGTCCCTAGTATATGGCACTACATACACCCAGGACATTAAATTAAATGCTACTAGTGGCCCTGCAGCGCTTATTTTGACACCCACTAAAGGGTTCACTGACAAAATATCAACCCTTAAAATATCCCCATACCAAACTATCGCGAGCAAAATATTGATGTAAAAAAAATATCATCCTATACTTTATAATGGTAAGTAAAAAAAATCAAAAATTAATATCATTATAATAAATATTGTTGTATTAAATATTGTTTTTCAAATATATATAAATTAAAATAATATATAGTAAATATAAAAAATAGCAACATTAATAAAAAAATTACATAGTTTTAATATATATTTTAACAAATATAACAGAGAAAATTAATTTAAAAAGTTTAAACACATATATAACAATTATTACATGTATCTAAATATATCCACTTAACAATGAATTCAAATTATTTAACTAATATAAAAATATAACATATACATATATATTAGATATACACCTACCTAAATACAATTAATCTTTACAAAACAAACCATTATAATTAAATTAAAAAAGTAAATAACTTAAAATTTAGTAAAAATATTTTACACGTAAAAAACATTAATAATTATAAATATTATAATTTTAAATAAACAAAAACTTAATAATATAAATTATAACAATATATAATAAATTATCAAATACAAAATGTATTACATATATTATTCCCACTACAATTTACGCAAACCTTGACAAACTATTGTAGTAAATATAGTAGAAATTACTACTCCCACTGCACGCAACACTAAATTAATAAAATAAATAACCATAGAGGGAGAACTCAGCTCCACCCGCAGAGTGTGCAGAGTTTTGCCTACTCCGCATTCCGCAGAGAACGCAGGGGAGCAGAGTTGGCCCACCGCCCGCCTCCACCCCCCCTATTAAGATATACGTTAGCTGTAGTTTAAAACAATTAAAAAACACTTACTTCTTTACCACAACGTCCCCGGGCTGTCCTCCTCCTCTTCCTCACCATTCGGATACTGCTTAAGAAAACTGCGCATGGCCGCACGCCCGCGCATTTCTTGAGAAATGAGCATGTGCAGGCGTGCGCGCATGTGCAGTTTTCTTATGCAGTATCCGAATGGCAAGGAAGAGGAGGAGGGCAGCCCTGGACGCCGCGGTAAAGAGGTAAGTGGTTTTTAATTTTTTTTAATTACTGCCAACGTGTATCTTAAATAGGGTGGTGGAGGCGGGCAACGTAGCGGAGCTACGCGGAGTGCCACTCTGCATAACCCCCAGGGTTTAAAATAAATTAATAAAACTGGGTGAAATTAACAAATCTCCCTCCAGTGAATGCAACAATAGTGAAAGTGTTGGATTGCGGATAGGGAACATTTACTATTCACACTCCAATGAGTGCAACAGAAGGGAAAGTGTTGGAATATGTAGGGGTAAAATGTACTACCCCCACTCCAGTCAGAACACCAGTAGGGAAGGTGTTGGATAGCGGAGGGGTAAAATTTACTATTCCCACTCCAGTCAGTACAACAGTAGGGAAAGTGTTGGATTGCAAAGGGGTAAAATGTACTTTTCCTACTCTAGTCAATACAACAGTAGGGAAAGTGTTGGCTTGCGAAGGGGTAAAATGTACTATTCCCACTACAATAAATACAACAGTAGGGAAAGTGTTGATTGACGGAGGGGTAACATTTACTATTGCCACTCCAGTCAGAGTAACATTAAAAACAAAAAAAATATCTTGAACAAAATAAAAGTATCTAAAAAACAAAGTAAATAAAGAAAAATATAAATATGTACAAAAAAACCTACAAATATATTTATTATGAGAAACAAAAAAAATACATATTACAATCTTAAATACGTATTATAAATAGCTACAAATATTATCATAGATAACATACAAAAACAATGTTCATACAAATAAATATAGAATTTTTTTTTTTTTTTTAAATTATTACATCAAGGTAATTTAGTTTCTTCCTATCCTGTAAACCTACAAAACTCACAACTTACACTTATTTAACTTTAAAAAGCAAATTATTTACACTATTAATATATACATATGTATCAGCAAACTAATTATCATTAATTAAATATTAATGATGAATTCATTATAATGAATTTACAATATACTCCCACAAAACACACCACACACTCATAAATGTAACAGAAAATTATTTAGACTACTAACATAATGATCAATTTAATAATTAATAGTAATTCAAGAATTAATTATTAATTACTCTAAATTAATTTACTCCTTACCCCATACCCTTACAAAATCCACAACCCACAACTTAAATCTTTAAATAAATGTAATTGCACAATTAACATAATTAATTACCTATTAAACAAATATTATTAATTAAAAACTAAATACTAATTCCTTAAATTTAATTAACTTCACACCCTTTACCCCTACAAAACCCACAACCCACACCTAAAATTAAACTTTAACAAAATTAATTGCACCGTCAAAATATTTAATTCTCAAATAAATAATCAGTAGTATTTAACAACTAATTAATAATACATTTAAATTAATTTACTCCACACCCTTTGCCCCTCTAAACCCCACAATCCACACCAAAAGAAATGATCATTATACAATTAACATAATTAATTATCAATTAGCGAACAACAAATTATTAACTAATTAAAAAGAAATTACTTCCCACCCTTTACCCTTATAAACCCGACAAACCTCACATACAATTTACATTATACATTTTTTATAGCACAATTAACATAATTAAGGCCCTAATTAGGATGTCGGGGGGTAAGCTGCTCGTCGGAGGCTTACCGACCAGCTGCCTTGGTTTGAATTCCGGCTGCCATATTACGATTAAGGCGGTCAGAATTCAAACCAGCGGGTCAATCCAGCTGGCTTTCAAATGATGCAAGGGGCATGCCAGCCAGTCGGAACGCCAATATAATCCCATACAAACGTTTTTTCCGACGTTGGAATTATGATGTCAGTTTCCAACAGGCTTTCCATGTCTGGCTTCCGACATGGAAAGCCTATTGAAAAGCAGCTTTGGGGGCCCCTAGCAGGGCACCCTTCTTCAGCGGCCTCCATTTGGGGGCAGAGGGGTAAACCCCTGCACTAGGTGGCAGGCACCAAGAGGTGCCTGCCACACGGTGCAGGGATTTACAGCAAATATTATTTCTCTATGGGATCTTGTGCTGCAACTGGTTTCCGACCACCACACAAACTCCCATACCTCCCATACCTACAGTAAGCCCTGTTTCAAAAGCGGAAGTTTTCCCCCGCTCTGCAGGTGTGGCACTTAATTTATGCGCCTCCTGGCGCTGGATGACGTAGCGCCGAGTGCGCTGTCCTGATGGTGGATGGGGGATGAAGTTCCCCGGTGCCCGCTCTCCTCAGCGGCAGCCTCCCTGTAGACTCTGGAGACGTGCGGCGGGAGGCGGGAGGCGGAAGGCAAGGCAGCTCCTCTCTCAGCAGTGCAGCAAAGACACGGTAAGCCCTGTTTCAAAAGCGGAAGTTTTCCCCCGCTCTGCAGGTGTGGCACTTAATTTATGCGCCTCCTGGCGCTGGATGACGTAGCGCCAAGTGCGCTGTCCTGATGGTGGATGGGGGATGAAGTTCCCCGGTACCCGCTCTCCTCAGCGGCAGCCTCCCTGTAGACTCTGGAGACGTGCGGCGGGAGGCGGGAGGCAGAAGGCAAGGCAGCTCCTCTCTCAGCAGTGCAGCAAAGACACGGTAAGCCCTGTTTCAAAAGCGGAAGTTTTCCCTCGCTCTGCAGGTGTGGCACTTAATTTATGCGCCTCCTGGCGCTGGATGACGTAGCGCCGAGTGCGCTGTCCTGATGGTGGATGGGGGATGAAGTTCCCCGGTGCCCGCTCTCCTCAGCGGCAGCCTCCCTGTAGACTCTGGAGACGTGCGGCGGGAGGCGGGAGGCGGAAGGCAAGGCAGCTCCTCTCTCAGCAGTGCAGCAAAGACACGGTAAGCCCTGTTTCAAAAGCGGAAGTTTTCCCCCACATTGGACATGTGTTCTTATGTTTTACATGTTCTAGTAGTGAACAAGACCTAAAATTGTGTTTTAAAAACCGTAAGGCCTACCTCTCCCATAAATGTACATTGGGATGCCTATTACATCTGAGTGTAAAAACAAGTGCTAACTTTTGATTGGGGGACAATAGAAATATAGGTGCCTTATTATGATGAAGTCTGTCCGTCATTGTCTCGTAATGGTGACCGACCGCCACGCTCCGAATTACAATGCGACTGCCACCACGGCGGTCGCATTGCCTACATTTTGTATTGCAGCAGGGATGCAGTCAGCAGCCACAATACAAAAAATAGGGTGTTTACATATCCGGGCACTACGTGGCAGGCACCATGCGGTGCATGGTACAGGGATATGTAGGGGGCCCCATAAGTGCTCCCCAGGGCCCATGTACCAGCCCTGCTACGGCCCCCAAAACCGTTTCTGCCAGCTGTCTCACAGGGCGTTAACTGCCGCAGAACGACTATCAGAAAGGGATATTATAATCCCCAAGGCGGTGCCTGACAGGCACCGTCGCCACTCTGGGGATGCAGGGTGGTCCACCAGGTGGTCAGAATGCTTCCAATTTTTGAACCTGAACACACATCTGCCCGCCATTATAATGTGACTAGCAGCCCGTCCTGACGTTGTCCGGGTATGAATTGCTGCCGGCCAGCAGTATATTGTTTTGTAGGGTTTCGTTTTGATAGCATTTCTTATCTGTGACAGGCCTGTGAAACGCTCCGATTCACAGTGCACTGCTGATGCACTTAAGAGTGTGCGTTCAGTAGTGTGTGAAATCGAGTTTCCCTACTATATTTTTCCTTGCAATATTATATAGCGCGAACTCGACAACATGGCATGAGCACAATTTACATTACAGAAGAACACATTCATTTGTGGTAGGCACAGGGAGACAAAGCAATTTGCCTGGAATCACAGGATGTTGAGCTGATGCCGAGATTCGAACGTAGCTCCCCAGCTCTAAAGTTCGCAATTCTAGAACTTGTGGCGGGAGGTGTATCTAAAAGTGTATGTCGGTGCTAGCCATCAATGAGAGAGACCGGTGCATTTTTCAAATGGGTGGTGAAAAAATATGAGTATGTTGCTGGAGATGTGGGCCGCCGTGCCACCAATGTACTTACCGGGGGAGGGTAAACACCCATTATTCCGCAACTTTCTTTCCGCATACCATCACTCCGCATACTTTCTTTACGAAAGTATCATGACTCCGCAATGCCATTATAACGCATGGCATTACATTTTATATGCTTTTACCACGCATACATTTACAACGAAATTCGTTGTAAATGCATGAATGCTAAAAGCATGTTTTTTTAAAAATGTTTGGGTAAGGTAAGTATGGGTATAGGGGTATATGTATTGGGGTACTGAGGTATATGTTTTGGGGTGTTTGGGTATTTTAAGGGTTCAGATATAGTTTTGGGTTATGGGGTACAATGGGTAGTTTTAGGGTTTAGGGATAGGTATGGGTTTTGGGGTACAGGGGTATTTTTAGGGTTCAGGGCTAGGTTTGGGTTTTGGAGTACAGGGGTATTTTTAGGGTTCGGGGTAGGTTTGGGTTTTGGGGTACAGGGGTATTTTAGGGTTATGGGGTGGTTTTTGGGTTACAGTGGTATTTTTAGGGTTCAGGGCTAGGTTTGGGTTTTGGGGTACAGGGGTATTTTTAGGGTTCAGGGGTAGGTTTGGGTTTTGAGGTACAGGGGTATTTATAGGGGTCAGGGCTAGGTTTGGGTTTTGGGGTACAGGGGTATTTTTAGGGTTTAGAGATAGGTTTGGGTTTTGGGGTACAGGGTAAATTGATAGGGTTAAGATGGGTTAGTGTTTAAGGGTGTTGGGGTATTTTAAGGAGCAAGGGTGGGTTATGATTATGGGGTGCAGGGGTATTTAAAGGGAGCAGGGTGTGATTAGCACACGATATGAGACATGGCATGAAGGGCGGAACATACCACACGCCCCCAGCGTTTGTCATGCCCCCAGCACACGCCCACAGCACAACGCAGACACGCCCACGCGGTCAGAATTCAAACCAGCGGGTCAATCCAGCTGGCTTTCGAAGGACGAAAGGGGCATGCCGGCCAGTCGGAACGCCAACATAATCCCATACAAACGGTTTTTCCGACGTTGGAATTATGATGTCAGTTTCCAATAGGCTTTCCATGTCTGGCTTCCGACATGGAAAGCCTATCGAAAAACAACTTTGGGGGCCCCTAGCAGGGCACCCCTTCTTCAGCGGCCTCCGTTTGGGGGCAGAGGACCCCTGCACTGTGTGGCAGGCACCATGAGGTGCCTGCCACACGGTGCAGGGATTTACAGCAAATATTATTTCTCTATGGGATCTTGTGCTGCAACTGGTTTCCGACCACCACACAAACTCCCATAAAAATGTTGGTTTCGGAGCACCAACCCAAGGTCGGTCAGTTTCGAAACTACAGGGATGTCTGTTGGAGTTACTAATTAGAACCTAAATATCAATTAAAAAATAATATTAAATACAAAATAATCATTATATGTATTATAATTAAGTTACTTCCCACCTTATACCCCTATAAACCCATAACCGGCACTAAAATTCACAAAAATGAATTTAATTAAATGTCATAACTGCTAAATATTTTGGGCACAATATTTTGGTATTGCGATATTTTATTCCTATATTTTGTCTGAATACCCCATTAAAGTATCCCTTTGAAACATCTCAAGCCTGCCATTGCAGCCTTTAGTGTTGTTTTAAACTGCCCTTATGTCCTTGCAAAATAAACTTTTTGCCAGGCCTGAACCTGCCTTTTTAATACGTCACCCCTAAGGTATGATCTAAAGGCACAGGGCAGGGTACATTTTATTTAGAACATTGGACATGTGTTCTTATGTTTTACATGTTCTAGTAGTGAACAAGACCTAAAATTATTTTTTAAAAACCGTAAGGCCTACCTCTCCCATAAATGTACATTGGGAAGCCTATTACATCTGAGTGTAACAACAAGTGCTAACTTTTGATTGGGAGACAATAGAAATATAGGGGCCTTATTATGATGAAGTCTGTCCGTCATTGTCTCGTAATGGTGACCGACCGCCACGCTCCGAATTACAATGCGACTGCCACCACGGCGGTCGCATTGCCTACATTTTGTATTGCAGCAGGGATGCAGTCAGCAGCCACAATACAAAAAAATAGGGTGTTTACATATCCGGGCACTACGTGGCAGGCACCATGCGGTGCCTGCCACATGGTACAGGGATATGTAGGGGGGCACCATAAGTGCTCCCCAGGGCCCATGTACCAGCCCTGCTACGGCCCCCAAAACTGTTTCTGCCAGCTGTCTCACAGGGCGTTGAATGCCGCAGAACGACTATCAGAAAGGGATATTATAATCCCCAAGGCGGTGCCTGACAGACACCGTCGCCACTCTGGGGATGCAGGGTGGTCCACCAGGTGGTCAGAATGCTTTCAGTTTTTGAACCTGTACACACATCTGCCCGCCATTATAATGTGACTAGCAGCCCGTCCCGACGTTGTCCGGGTATGAATTGCTGCGGGCCAGCAGTATATTGTTTTGTAGGATTTCGTTTTGATAGCATTTCTTATCTGTGACAGGCCTGTGAAACGCTCCGATTCACAGTACACTGCTGATGCACTTAAGAGTGGGCGTTCATTAGTGTGCGAACTCGAGTTTCCCTACTTTATTTTTCCTTGCAATATTATATAGCGCGAACTCGACAACATGGCATGAGCACAATTTACATTACAGAAGAACACATTCATTTGTGGTAGGCACGGGGAGACAAAGTGATTTGCCTGGAATCACAGGATGTTGAGCTGATGTTGAAATTCGAACGTAGCTCCCCAGCTCTAAAGTTCGCAATTCTAGAACTTGTGGCGGGAGGTGTGTCTAAAAGTGTATGTCGGTGCTAGCCATAAATGAGAGAGACCTGTGCATTTTTCAAATGGGTGGTGAAAAAATATGAGTATGTTGCTGGAGATGTGGGCCGCCGTGCCACCAATGTACTTACCGGGGGAGGGTAAACACCCATTATTCCGCAACTTTCTTTCCACATACCATCACTCCGCATACTTTCATTACGAAAGTATCATGTCTCCGCAATGCCCTTATAACGCATGGCATTACATTTTATATGCTTTTACCACGCATACATTTACAACGAAATTCGTTGTAAATGCATGAATGGTAAAAACATGTTTTTTTTCAAATGTTTGGATAAGGTAAGTATGGGTATAGGGGCATATGTTTTGGGGTACTGAGGTATATGTTTTGGGGTGTTTGGGTATTTTAAGGGTTCAGATATAGTTTTGGGTTATGGGGTACAATGGGTAGTTTTAGGGTTTAGGGATAGGTATGGGTTTTGGGGTACAGGGGTATTTTTAGGGTTCAGGGCTAGGTTTGGGTTTCGGAGTACAGGGGTATTTTTAGGGTTCAGGGGTAGGTTTGGGTTTTGGGGTACAGGGGTATTTTAGGGTTCAGGGGTGGTTTTGGGTTACAGTGGTATTTTTAGGGTTCAGGGCTAGGTTTGGGTTTTGGGGTACAGGGGTATTTTTAGGGTTCAGGGGTAGTTTGGGGTTTTGGGGTATAGGGGTATTTTTAGGGTTCAGGGGTAGGTTTGGGTTTTGGGGTACAGGGGTATTTTTAGGGTTCAGGGCTAGGTGTGGGTTTTGGGGTACAGGGGTATTTTTAGGGTTCAGGGGTAGGTTTGGGTTTTGGGGTACAGGGGTATTTTAAGCGTTGAGGGCTAGGTTTGGGTTTTGGGGTACAGGGGTATTTTTAGGGTTCAGGGGTAGGTTTGGGTTTTGGGGTACAGGGGTATTTTTAGGGTTCAGGGCTAGGTTTGGGTTTTGGGGTACAGGGGTATTTTTAGGGTTCAGGGGTAGGTTTGGGTTTTGAGGTACAGGTGTATTTATAGGGTTCAGGGCTAGGTTTGGATTTTGGGGTACAGGGGTATTTTTAGGGTTTAGGGATAGGTTTGGGTTTTGGGGTACAGGGTAAATTTAAAGGGTTAAGATGGGTTAGTGTTTAAGGGTGTTGGGGTATTTTAAGGAGTAAGGGTGGGTTATGATTATGGGGTGCAGGGGTATTTAAAGGGAGCAGGGTGGGATTAGCACACGATATGAGACATGGCATGAAGGGCGGAACATACCACTTGCCCCCAGCGTTTGTCATGCCCCCAGCACACGCCCACAGCACAACGCAGACACACCCACAAGGGACTACTTTGCTGGCACGGTTCTTTCACCTTTTAAATGTATATGGTGGGCGTCTGCATAGCCTATGTCCTTCTGCTGCAACTGCCCTTTCCAACGCTGTATTGGGTGTTGTGATTGGTGTTGTGGTTCCTGAGATTATCCGCCTCAAAGGTTTGGGCTCTCTCTTTATTATATTAGTATAGATGGGTGGTAAACTTGGTTACCGTGCGGGTAGACTGCCACCAACAGCCTGTCGGTGGCAGTCTCCTTGCCACCATATTCAGGACCATAATGTGTAGACACAAATGAATTGCAATTTATAATCCTCTTTAGTGGGAAAGTTGTATCTTAAGTTACAATTCTGAAAATGCCACTTTTAGAAAGTTACAATTTTCATGTCCCCTTGCCATTGGAGCCTTCTGCCAGTGTACTGGGTCACATGACTGTGAATTGCTCTGCTGCTGGGCTTTGTGTATTCCTCCCAGACAGTGAGACAAAAGGAGAATAGGCGTTGTAAGGATGGGCCATCCTGCCAGAAGATATTCCATACCCCACTTATACTTCAAAGGGCTTGCCTCCAGCACACACAAAGTAACCTCACATTAGTCTTTTGTCACCCCACACTTCTTGAAGCCTTCGCAGGGTAATGGTAGAACTTTCCAGAACCAGATGTGGGGGTAGTATAGGGAAATCCCCCACTTCAAAGGCTGGCACCAGGTATTCATATTGGACTCGCTGAACACCTCTTCAGTACGCTCCTGGACCTGTGGACATTAAATAATGATTGCCTTGGCCTAAGAGGACTGCCCAGCTGCCTGAACTGCTGCTACCAGAGGACTGCCCTGCTGCTTGAGCTCTGCCTTTACCTGCAGAGGGCTGCACAGCTGCTTGAGGACTGCCCTGCTCTCTGCGAAGAAAGACTGGAGTGGCTCCATTCATCCCAGACTCACCTGAGTGACTTCACGATTCAGTTAACTGACCTCCTGTTCTGAGCTACAGGGTCACAGCAACTCCGGAAGCCTACCTGCAACTGCTCAGCTGACCTGCTGCAACTGGACCTGCCTGAGCTCTGCTGGCCTCTGCTAGAGTGAGTACCTGATCCTCAAGAGTTGCCCAGGCCCTGGACCCTTAGCTGGCATCTGAGGGTTCTACTCTCCGAAGACAATGATACATTATGAAGTTTTTGGCTCTTCATGACTGTGAAACTGCCAGTTTGTGCTGAGGCTGCAGCCCGTGACAACTGCCAAACCGAAGCTCTGGTGACCCTGACCATGCTACTGCGAAGGCTGGCAGCCAGAGGTCTGCACTTCATGCTACAACAATGGAAGCCCGTGGTGACCACCAACACAAAGATCCAGCAACAGCCGTCAATGTGCCCAATTGGCCCTTCGCACTACAGCTGCGTAATTTGCAGCCACCCAGCGTGCTCCATGCGCTAAAGCGAAGACCAGACACAATATTTCTTGTGACCTTTTCCACTGGTAACGAAACTCTTTGCACCACACTTTGAGAACTTAACTATTTCAGTGAGGTGAACCTGTAGCCTGTATCCGGCCCATGCTCTATCGCGGTTGTCCAGAGCTTGTGACTGTCCGATGCTCAACCATGACCAGATAACTATGAGTGGCGCTTTGTACTTTTTGGTTCTATATCTGCTTAAAACTTTGAAATTGCATATCTCTGGTTTTACTGATTGGATTGTTTTCTTTATTTCATCATTTAATCTACTCTAGTTGTAAAAATTGGTTGGGATTTTTCTTGTGTTGTGTTTTCATCTTATTAGTGTTTGTGTGCATAAATACTTGACATGGTGCTTCGAAGTTAAGCCTGACAGCTTTTTTACCAAGCTACCAGATGGTTAAGAACAGGATTATTTAATGACTTGTGGTTCACACTGAAAAGGACTGAGGTTGTTGCTAGAGTAGGGTTTCACTCCACTGAAACCATAACCCAAATTCTTACAAAGGGTACACAGTAAACTAGAGTAAAAGAACTGACTACACTGAATCTGAGATTCTTGATACATTGTGCCAATTTCAAAACGAGGCTACGCTCACTAGAACAGTCAGAATCAATGTGCGTTGAACAACAAGGAATAACAAAATATCAATGCATTTAAAATATGTGTAAAAGTGCAATAATGCTAAGGTTTTAGTACACTTTCAGCAGGTATAAAATATGCAGTTACTATTACAAACAGAAAGAGAAAAATGTAAGCCCTGAAGCCCAATGCTTACCACGAGTTGACTCATTTAAAAAAGAATTTGACATCATCCATTCCCTTCCCCCTTTATGTTAAGAATTACCTTCCATGTACAGGCAACATGCATTACATGCATGGAATGTTGGGAGGATGTGTTCACCTATTAAGGGGTATTGTATTCATGCTTTCCTTAGACCTATTTCCAGGAAACCCACCTAGTGTTGCCTGAAATTCACACATTAGTTAAAAAGTGGAGGGGCAACTGCAGGGTACAATGTATTCCGTTTTCTCTTGGGGTAGGTTGAAATGGATAGCACCTGGGGCACCCTTTGTAATATCTCATAAACTATTGACACTGATGGGAGCTACACTATAATTGAGGGATCGCTGGTCGGGTCACTGCTCACCATAGCTAGTGTCTATCTTCCTAATACTGGTCAGCTGTGGTTTTTGGATGCTCTTTTCCTGCACCTCACAAAAGCCCTGGAGTTTCCCAATATACGGCCAGGAGGCTACAATAATTTAGTCCTTTATTGTGAGATGGATAGGTCACGTCCTTCTCTGTGGGCAGATCCCTCTGTGGATTTAGATGATGGCTCAGACACTGGAGGCTGACAGATTAATAGGGGGAACTCCATCCTTAGGAGCAAGAGTATACGTACTTCTCAGCAGAGAATGGGATCCATACAAAGCGAGACATGTTCATTGGACCTGAGAGTTCAGTTCATCATGTGAATAGGGCAGAGAACTTGTCCCACACACAACATAATCCGTTGATGCTGCACTTGAGTGTTGGAAGACTGATTCCTCTGGTGCCTACTTGGGAGATTGCAGCCTGATGCCTTGCCGGATCACTCCTTTAGGTTTAAAATCAGTTAAGCAATACATTATTACAATTAAGAGAACACATTGAAGGGCAAGCTAAGTTATTTTATGGTATATGTATTTGTGAAGTGCACTATCAACCAAGAGGGTATCCTAGGGTTTGCAGGCCCTCAAACTTGCACTATAATCGGCTTCGCACTGCCTTTGGCGGGTCCCCGACCTCACGCCCCTTGTATAGCGGCCATCTTGGGGGTAGAAGTGGACGCCTGGCGGCGCCATTTTTGTTGGCAGGCTAGCTGTCATCAGGACAGGCTAGACCTGCATTTAAGGCGGCCCTTCAAGTGCGCAGCGTTGGCGCGCGGCGTTGGTGCCGTAGTCACGCCGGAGTCACGCCAGAGTCCAGCCCGTCTGCGCCCGTCCGCGCTAAGGACGGGATAATGGATGGGCTCTATGGGGAGACAAGCATTCCAGAGGTAGATATACAAGCAACCTTTAAATATTCCATCCAGGATATGTGTGCTTATAAACCATCTCGGCTACCATGTCATTTTTCTTGCTCTCCTGAGGCACTACGAGTCTCTCCTTGCTGTGGCTGCTTTGTCAGCCGGGGCAAGTTACTGATTGGTGACCCCCTTAGATCTCCCCTCCCAGCTCGCCTACTTGGTACCACCAGTCCCACGAAGGAAAGTGGTTTTCTCATCAATGCTAGATCTTTGGTGAGGAATATTATCGCTTTTAATGATTTTGTTATGGTAAGAAGGCCCACTTGGGTGTTTATAACTGAAACTTGGGCCTCAGACCACTCAGGCCCTGATCTGGTGGCCGCGATTCCGGAGGGATATGCGCTGGCCAGGCTGGATAGAGTTGGGCGCAGAGGAGGTGGACTAGGAATTCTTAATAAGACTTCCCATACCTGTCGTACTTTGGAACTGTCTAGTCCCTCTGATCTTCACCCGGCCCTGCACTTCTCAATTGGTCCCCCCAGGGCCGCCCCTTTTGTGGGCGTATTGATCTATAGGCCTCCGGGTCCTAGAACTGACTTTAGTCAGTCCCTGCTCAACATTTTGGAACCCTATTTTGGCTGTGCCCAATTGACGGTCCTGGGCGACCTAAATTTCCATTTGGACGATGTCGCTTCCCGAGATTCTCTTATTCTCGTGGACTCCTTATCTGCCTATGGTCTCCAGCAGTTGGTTAAATTCCCCACCCACCAGGCAGGTCACACCCTGGATGGGGTTTTTTCGAATGATCCCGGGTTAATGATAGGTCCTCCTATTCCACTGAGCTGGTCCGACCATTTTGCCGTCCCATTGGAACGTCAGGCTTCTTCTTGCAACCTTAAGTGGACATGCCCTAGTAAACTGGAACCTAGAAGAGACTTTAGGAAGGTTACCAATGCTTCTCTTGCCCCTTTGATTCAGACATCTGCCATTAGCTCAGCCAAAGATGTCAACATAGCTGCTGCTGAATTAACGAATACTGTTATGACAGCTGTAAATGTTTTAGCCCCGGTAACCTTGCGTTACTCTGCCCCGCAGAGACCGTCAGCCCTGTGGTTCTCTGAGCCTTTAAGACTCCTGAGGCAGGGGTGCAGGAGGCAGGAAAGGCTATGGTGGGTGAGTTGGAATCCCCTAGAGAAGGAGAAACATAAATCTCTCCTTAAGGAGTATAAGGCTGAGGTCATTAAGGTGAAACAAGAATATTTCGCCCATCTTACGACCACTCTCACCTCTCCGAGAGACCTTTTCAAGATAGTGGATTCCCTCTGTACATTACAGATGCCTGACCCTATAGTATGTTCACAAGACCTCTGTGATAAAATCGCAGGATATTTTCATACGAAAATAGCAGACATCTATTCGGCCCTTGATTCACAAAAGGCCTTAATACTAACCCTGGGCGTAGTGTGCGTAGTGGGGCTCCGCGGAGCTACGCGAAGTGGGCACAAAACTACGCCCACCCGCGCACTCCGCGTAGCCCCACTCCGCGCCGCCCTCCTCCCTCCCGCCCGCGCATGCGCATTAGTATCCTACATGGCGGCGCGAATCCAGGGACGGCGAGAGGGAGCCCCGGGGGATGCGGCGGACAAGGTAAGTGTTTTTAAAGGCTTTCTATCCTTTGATTTAAGTATTTAGGGAGGGCGGGAGGGAGGCGGGTGGCAGCCGGCTACGCACCGTCTGCGGAGCGCACGTAGTGCCGCCTGGCTACGCCCGCTACGCAAAATGCGTAGGAGACGGCACTACGTGCACTCCGTGCACGGAGCGTAGCTGGCCGCCCATCCTTACTTAATACCTCCTTCCTCTCCTGGTTCTGCTCTCTTCCCCGTCGAAGTCGATGCCCCTGCCACCACTGTGAGCCTATCTGTGTTTCCACCGCTCTCTCTGCAGGAACTTGACTTGCTTCTAAGCAAGATGAGGCCAGGGTCTCCTTTAGATCCCTGTCCTCTTAAAGTTCTTAAGGATTGCAGGGATACCCTGCTGCCCCCGCTCTTGGACATCATGAACAGAGCAATGAGGGATGGTATTTTTCCCGACCAATGGAAGAGTGCTGTAGTCAAGCCCCTTCTTAAGAAGCCCACATTAGACCCTGAGGCGCTCAAGAACTTCCGCCCAATTTCCTTGCTTCCAGCCCCTGCCAAGATGCTGGAGACCCATCTAAACAAGCATCTGGCGGCGTTCTTGGATACCTCGGGTCAGCTAGATCAGTCTCAGCACGGCTTCAGGAGGGCTCACAGCACGGAGACGGCCCTGACGATAGTGCTTGATAACATTCGCACTGAGGTCGATCAGGGCCATACTTCCCTGCTGATCCTACCAGATCTGACAGCCGCCTTCGATACCCTGTCTCCCTCTGTTTTAACATCTCGTTTGAGGGAGATAGGGGTAGAGGGGGTGGCTTTGAGCTTGCTGGCCTCTTTCATGAATCAGAGGGAGCAGAGGGTTAAGCTGGGAGACTTTTTATCTCCTCCCACGCCTGTGCAATGTGGGGTCCCTCAAGGGTCGGCATTAAGTCCGACCCTGTTCAACATCTATGTGGCCCCCCTTGCCAGGTTGGTGAGATCGTATGGGATGGAGGTAGTCTCCTATGCTGATGACACACAGATCCTGGTGTCCCTCTCTCGCTCAGTGCACTCTCCCATTTATAACTTTAGAAGTTGTATGGAGGCGGTTGCGGAGTGGATGATTAACAACTCCCTCAAACTGAATGGGGAGAAGACCGAAGTTTTGGTCTTTGGTGGAAACACAAATATTTGGACGGCCGAATGGTGGCCTCCTTCGTTGGGAGTCTGCCCTACACCTACAGATTCTGCTAAGAACGTGGGAGTAATTATTGACCTCGATCTCTCAATGGCTCAGCAGGTTAACAGAACAGTCCCTACCTGTTGGGGCATTATTAAAATTCTTCGCAAAATTAAGCACTACTTGTCCCAGCAGGCTCGCAAGCAGGTCGTCGTTGCACTGGTGGCTTCGCGACTTGATTATTGTAATGCTCTTTATGCTGGTGCCAACAAAGGCCTTTTGCAGCGCCTACAGACAGTCCAGAATGCTGCGGCCAAATTCGTACTGGATGCTCCTAGACTATCTTCCACCACGGCTGCCAGGAAACCTTACACTGGCTCCCGATTGAGTCTAGGATTGCCTTCAAGACTCTCTGTGTGACATATGGGGCGCTTACTGGTATTGGGGCCGAGGGCGTGAGGAAACTGTTGCATCCATATGTCCTGGAGAGAGCTCTCCGTTCTTCAAACAAGAGTTTGTTGGTGGTTCCTCGCGTTCGTAGAACCAAATGGGGTGGGAGGGCGTTTTCAACAGTAGCCCCCAAACTGTGGAATAGCCTCCCGTTCGAAATTAAATCCCAACCGTCAGTCCTGAACTTTCGGAAAGCCCTTAAAACGTGGCTCTTCTCCAAGGCGTATCCGTAGTGCTTGTTAACTGGTTTTTTTGATTACTTTTTAGGCGCCTTGATGCCTCCGGGCTTAGTTGCGCATTATAAGATTCCTTTCATTTAATTTAATTTAATTTCATTTCATTTCAGGTGAGTGAGACTAGCCCTGGAAGTGGGGAGAGGACCTACTAAAAGAACCAGGGGGCATATTACCAACAACTACCGTAAATTATCACTAAATAGGCTTAGCGGCAATTTTTTTATCGCCAAGCATCGCCAGATTTTATCGCTGAGATAACGTGCTATTATACACGTTTATCTCAAAAGCGATAAAATTTCCGGCGATAGCGGCAAAATCCGTGAATATCGCTGAGAATACAGCGATATTCACGCATTATCGCTAACAGGGTCTTAGCCATTATATCCACCTCCCATTGGATATAATGGCTAAGAACTGGTCTGAGCAGGCGTTAGTTTTTGGAGATATTCGCGCTTAGCGCGAATATTTCCATCGCTACGCCTACCTTGCTAATAGGCGATAGCGATGTTAGCGACTGTTTTATTTATTTTATTTATTTTTTTCATTTGTATGGCGCACAGCTACCCAAAAAGGGTTTCCCGGCGCCGACAACATGTTGCTGGACGAAGTTACGCAGGAAGGCTTGCAGAGAATTATTTATTGAAAAGCCAGGTCTTGATATTCTTTCTAAATCTGGCATAGTTTTCCTCTGTCCTGATATTGGCTGGGAGGGAATTCCAAAGAGTGGGCCCCAGAACGGAGAAAGATCTTCCCCCCATTCTTGCTAATTTGTATCTGGGGATCACAAAAAATGCTCCTGAGTGGGAGTGCAGCATCCTTCCAGGGGTGTAAGGGGTGACAAGTGCTTGCAGATATTTGGGGGCTGTGAGATTTTTAATTTTGAACATATAGGTGAGAGCTTTGAACCTAATGCGTTGCTCAATCCTGAGCCAATGTAAATCCTTCAGATGTTTGGATATACTGGTGAATTTGGGGATATTACAAAGAAGTCTTGCCGCTGAGTTTTGAGCAAGCTGCAGCCTTTTGATCATGGCCTGATTTGATCCCATGTACAGAATGTTACCGTATTCGAGACGCGATGTTATCAGTGCGTTTACTACGGTCTTTTGGGTTACAGGGGGCAGCATCCAGAGGATCTTCCTCAACCATTTCATTATGGTGAAGCAAAGGCCAACTACTTTGTTGGCCTGTTGCCTCATGGATAGAGTGTCGTCAAGGCAGACACCCAGATTTCTTGCATGGTCAACTGGGGTTCGGATGATCCCTAACTCGGCTGGCCAGTGGGAAGGGTTCCACAGATGTTTGTTTTTCCCTAAGAGTATGACCTCCGTTTTATCTCCATTTAATTTCAGTTGGTTGTTGGACATCCAACTGAAGATGTTCAGGAGCCCCTGTCTGAGGAGAGAAGGGGCTGGGGATTTTGGCTCGGACAAAGAAAAGATGATTTGAGAATCATCAGCATAGGTCATAAGGGTAAGACCAGACCTGTCCGCTAAGTCGGCCAATGGCCGAAGGTAGATGTTGAAGAACAGGGGGCTTAAAATGGAGCCCTGCGGGACTCCATGTGGTGCACTGAAGGTGTCGGAACAGGCAAGGGATGAGGTGATTTGAAAGGTCCTGTGCATTAGAAAAGACCTAATCCATTCAAGTGCTGCACCTCGAATGCCATTTCTATCTAATGTGGTCAGCAGTTTGGCATGTGAGATGGTATCAAACGCCGCACTCAAATCCAACAGTATGAGTGCGACAGTTTGGCCCCCATCTAGGTGCTTCCTAATGGCTTCCGTGACACCTAATAAAGCAGTTTCAGTTGAGAAACTGGCACGAAAACCGGACTGGGATGGATGGAGGAGGGCGTTGTTTTCGGTAAATAGGGTGAGAGCAGAGTGAATATGTCTCTCAAGAAGCTTAGAGCAAGCTGGTAGAAGGGATATAGGCCGATAATTTGCCAGCACCTCTGGGTTTGCCGAGGGTTTCTTCAATAAGGGACTGACCATGGCGTGCTTCCACAGTGAAGGTACCGTGGAAAGAGTGAGGGAGGAGTTGAGAGTGTTGGCAACAATAGTCAGGGCTGGGTCGTCAAGGGTTTTTAAAACACCTACCGGGAGGGGGTCTCGGGGGGAGCCGGATTTGATGGACCTAAGAGAGGACTTAAGTGAGTCCAAGGTGATTTCAGGCCAATGTTTGAGAATATTTTTAGCCGGTGGGCTTGGTGGCAGAAAGACTGGAAGGTCATTGGGGAGAGGTTGAGAGTTAATGACATGAATAATGTTTTCAATTTTGTCAGTGAAAAACGACGCTAAGTCTTGGCATTGTTTGATGTTCAACGGGAGGGCGTTGGCAGTTGTGTTGGCACCTGCGAGTTCTTTAACAGTATTAAAAAGTGTTTTTGCCTTGTTCGATGCGGAATTGATGGTATTGGCAACGTGGAGGGCGAGAGCTTTGGTACATGCAGAATGGTATTTATTTCTAGCGATTTGATATTCCCTCTTTTTATCAGTAGAATAATCCTTCCTCCATTGCCTCTCAAGGTGTTTACACCTTGATTTTTCCATCCTCAGGCATTCAGTAAACCAGGGGGCTGGGGGTCGATGTACATTTTTTTTAGTTTGAGCAGGGGGGAGACAGGTATCAACGGCCTTTTCCAACCAGGATTGCATTGCATTGGCTATACCTTCCATGTCTGAGGCAGGAGCCGGAGGACTGATGGCCAGAAATTCGTTAAGTCTGCTAACATCTAGTTGTTTCCAATTTCGCATAGACGAAACCGGCCATACAGAGTTTGTTAGAGTAGATGTAGGTAATGTTAGGTCGAAATGCATAAGGTGGTGATCTGACCAGCAAACTGGAGTCGTGGTCTTCCATCTAAGTTCAGGGATGTTTGAGATGATGGGATCTAGTAAATGTCCCGCCTTGTGAGTAGGGCCAGAGTTTAGTTGTCTTAGTTGCAGTACTGCTGAGTCAGTCGCTAACTGTTTGGGTACGCCCACTTTGCATGTCATTAGCGATAATTATCGCTAACATGCAAAGCGGGCCCCAAACCGCTCGCTATCGTCTCAAAGCTGTCGCTAACATCAGTTAGTGACAGCTTGCTAATAGGGAGATGGAATTATCGCTGCTTAGCGGCCGGAAACTGCCGCGAAAGCGGCGATAATCCAATATCGCCAGCCTTGGTAATATGCCCCCAGGTCTTCAACTTCTTGGAGAATTCAAGAGAGGAGAAGGTTCTAATGTACATGGGAGGATGTTTTACACACTAGCAGCGGCAAAGAAAAAGAGTTGACATCCGGTTCTACTTTTGTGAATGCGTGGGACATGAGCTAGTGATAGTCTGGGTGATTAGAGGTACTTTGAGGGTTGATGTAAGTGAATGCGACTGTTCAGGTGAGCTGGACCTGTGTGGTTTAGAGTTTTGAGTTTTGTATAAGTGAATGAGGAGTTTGAACATGCGTGTGAGCCACAAGGGGCTTCCTCTGGTGTGGTGTGATGTGGTACCAGCATAGGAGGTGCCACATGAGAGCGTTCCCAAAGTCTAGTCAGTAGGCGATAAGAGATTAAGTGAAGGACTTTCTGGTGTTATTTTGTAGCCACTTGTAAATCTTTTACAGCCTCTTTACAGTATTGAAACAGGACCTGGGCAGACATGTCCATTCTGTTTTTGTTGATGATTCTAAAGTTTCTTCTGTGAGGGCTCGGGTGGGGATGTGTCCGAGGTTTGTAGGCTACATGTGGAATCCCACAGTGAGGCATAAGCTCGAGACAGTTGGACTTCATCCGTTGGGCATATGATTTTTAAATAAAGAACCCTGTTGACACAATTGGTTGGCTTCTGGACCTCATTACCTGGTGCATTCCCATTTTATTGTCATTTACCTCTAATATGCTAGTATGACAATGTTGCCATGGTTGCCCCAGAAACCCACGAATATCCATAATCATTCCATGCCTGTAGCAGTATCATAAGCCTTACACACTCACAAGAACTCACACTCACCTAATCCCACGATTCATTCGTACTAACTTCCTCAGACTCCTTACTCACATTCTCCCCCTCTCACTATTTCGTTCTAGCCCCTTACTAACTCACTCATACTGCCTCATTCCCACTCCTCCACTACTTCCCACCCACTAATTCTCACTCACCCTCACATATGCACGCTCACACTCACTGGCTCTCACTCACTCTCCCTTTCGTTCACTTACATTGCCTCACTCACACTTCGTCACTCCATCATGATCACTCTCTCCTTCCCATTCCTTCTCACTCCAGCTCACTCTCTCAAACTTACTCACACTGATTCTCGCTGACTCTCACCCACTCATAGACACACACAGTCACAAACACACTCAGTCTTTCACTCAGACCCTCATTGATTCACAGTTTCTCATGCACCCGCAAACACCACTCACACTCATCCTACACCCACTCACACATAAACAAAGAAGCAAACCATGATTTGTTTCGCATGCCTTGCTAGATCTATCGGCAACTCCTCCTTGGCAGCAACAGGATGGCAATCCAGCACTAGGCAATGGGGCTAACAAGGCATGATTTGTATGCTGTAAACAAGATGCCAGACAGAGAAGCAAGGCTAAGATTAACCAGGGGCAGACCCACCCCAAGTCTTCTTCCAGCCTCTGCTATGGCTGGAAACACAGTCCTGTCAGAATAAGGGATAGGTCTTGAGAATTCATCCCTGCTTCTCTTTGTGGACTCTTGTTGGGCACAGAGATGCACTGATAGGCGCCCTGACACACCAATTTTAGTAGATATACGGTGTTGTTTGGAGCATGCACAGCATCTCATCTAACTAAAAGGAGTGTGAGGGGACCTTAGTTGAATGTATCCCCTCGGACATGAACAATGCTGACTTCCACCTACAGAGTGCTGTGTTTTTAAACAGCACTCTGGATGGATCGTGCATCAGGCCACTCTGCCACACATAAGGTGTCTGGAGAAGTTGAAACACTAACCTGTGCACTGGAAATGTACGTTTGGCCCTTCGCTTGCTTCACTCAGTACTTTTTATGCAGAGTTCCTTATCCCTTCAGGCAGCTGATCCGTGGGTTCCTCTTCTAGGTGATTCCTTGTTATAGAAATACCTGCCAAACCCCCAGTGATAGCGCCTTCCTTCAAGCCTCTTTTTAAGCAGAGCTTCCTGTAGGTTTGGTTTAAGAATCGAGGGGGCATATTATCAAGGGGGTTTATCTCCGCTTTTTTGGCTTTAAAAGCCAAGAAAGCGGAGATAAAATTATCTCCCTATTACCTAGCTGTCGCTAACACCAGTTAGCGACAGCTAGTAGGAGATAGCGACCATATTGGGCCCCACTTTGCATGTCAGTGATATTTATCACTAATGACATGCAAAGTGGGCGTGCCAAGATGTTAGCGACTGGAAACAGTCGCTAACATCGCTATCTCCTATTACCAACTTATGGAGATATTCGCGCTAAGCGCGAATATCTCCAAAAGCTAATACCTGCCCTGAGCAGTTCTTAGCCATGTTATCCAATGGGAGGTGGATAACATGGCTAAGAGCATTAGCTCGGTAATGCATGAATATCGCTGACTTTTCAGCGATATTCATGCATTGCGGCCGATTTTTATCGCATTTGCGATAAACCTTGGTAATACCAAGGTTTATTTGCGATAAAAATCACCGCAGCTCAGCGGTAAAATTTTATCTCCAACCAAGCAATAGCGATAATTATCGCTATTGCTTGGTATTATGCCCCGAGGACTCTTCCTGGTCTGAGAAGGAGACTTGTTGCCAAAGAACCCAGTTAAGCAAATCAGTATTTTATCCACTGCATGGTTGTTTATTTATTGAAACACCAATGTTAATTCCTCCAGTACAAGTAGGCTCCAGATGCGGGTTAGCCAGGACCGCTCTATGCCCCAAAGAGACTATCTGGCCTGGTTGACATCACACAGGAGAGGGCCATCTGTCTCTTCAGGGAGTGCAGCAGGAATGTTTTTTTTTTTGTCCTCATATTCGCCCTTGGTGACATTATAGTAACGAATAGTTAGAGGAGATGACTGGGACACTGACCCAGATTAACTGGGGGGGATTTTAATGGTTCCTACCGGATTATCCCACAGTGCCAAGCATCCATACCTCAATCATCGTCAGGTGGTACCATCTGGACTAGCATACTGCTCAATACAGCCCAAATTGTAACCGACGTCGCCCTTTGTTGGGTATGTATAACAAAAGAGGATCGAGTGAAACGACCCAACAAGCAGCAAAATCATAGGACATGGGGGAAAAAAGAAAAAAAAAACCTTAGTATTCTGGTCTATGATTACCAGTTCAAAAGTAGCCACAATCTTCTCTTATGTTGGTTACCTACTCTAGCCATGTCTAGTTTGGACATCTGTAGCATTGCTGCACGCCAGTCAGAAAAGAGAGGAGGTGTCTTATCTTTCCACCGTCTGCATATTTCTCTTCTAGCCAACAAACAGCTATAGAAGACCAATTTTTTACATATACCATCAAGCTCTGGTATAATACCAAAGAAAATTAACATGGGACTAGGACTGACTTGCGAACCTATTGCTGTCGAGAGGGAAGAACAAATTTTGTTCCAAAATGATGATATAAACGGACACTCAAAAAACATATGAACATCTGATGCTGCTACCAAGCCGCATCTAGGGCATGCCACCTGATCATTATTGGGGAACTTTGATAAACGCAATGGAGAGTAATACACTCTGTGCAGTGTAAACAAGTGATTACGGCGGAGCCAAGACGGTTTGACCGTCTCTCCCAGAATCTTAAATGATTTTAGCCACAGACCCTCCACATCGGTGTTGGTGATATATGTTTCCCAGAGCGAGAGGGGTAGCAGAAAATCGCCATCGGTCTCATCGAGGATAAGATTGTACCAAAATGTAATGTCTTTTTTGAAAGGTGGTTTATCCATCAGATGGGTTACTATATTACTATTGATGCCTATTTTAAACCTACCCCTGCCTTGACTATAGGCCTGTGACCAACTCTGGATTTGGAGGTATTTAAATCGTGAGAAACGGGTTCCTATTATTGAGCTCAGGGTCTCCCATGAGAGTAAAGTTCCTTCAACAAACAATTCCCCCCATGATGTAAGTCGGGCCTCGATGACTGGGAGAGCTAAGCTATCCAAAAGCCAAGACGGCGCTCCTGGGAAGTCCCATAGCGGGGCCCTACCAAGATGATATTCCAATTTGAGTGTTCGTCTTAGACTAGCCCATGTTCTGGCAAGATCTCTCAAAACCTTTAGCTTTACCTTTTTGAAGTACTTAGGGTCGCCAAATTTTAGCAAAAAGTTCGTCGGCCCGATTTTTTCCCCCTTAAGAAGTGCAGAAAATAATTTCCCGCACCCAGCATTGTTAGGTGTCTTTAAAAGCATCCTGATATGAGAAAGTTGAAAGGCCCATCCATAGAATTGCAGATCTGGTGCTGCGAGGCCCCCTTTTTCTCGACGACGTCTTATCTTCTTCCAAGATAATCTAGGCGTATGACTATTCCATATGAATCTATTTATTTCGGTTTGGAGTTTGGCAATCAAAGATGGGTCAAAAAAAAGAGGGATAGTGTTAAACAAAAACATAATCTTGGGTAAAATAGTCATTTTAACCAAGTTGGACCTACCTATCAGGGAAATAGGGAGAGCAGACCATAATCTCATCGATCTTCGAGCCTCCTTAGCCACTTGAGCAAAATTTAAGGGGGCAATCTTATTGATGTCAGTATAGATGTTTAACCCAAGATACCTAAGAGTAGAACTAGGCTGTACCCCTACAACCAGTACGGGATGATTCCAGACCATAATGTCGGTTTTTGATGCGTTCACTTCATATCCGGATATTGCACCGAATTCTTCCACGATAGATATAACGGTAGGAAAGGACGAGCACAACTCGAATGAAAAAAATAAGAACATCATCCGCATACAATGCGACCTTCTTCTCCCATCCTTCGAAAATAAAAGGTTTTATATTAATGTTATCCCGAATTAATTGAGCAAAAGGTTCAATATATAAATCGAACAGAAGTGGTGAGAGAGGACACCCTTGACGGGTTCCTCGAGTGATGTTAAATGGCTCAGTAAGTTCACCGTTAACCAATAATGAGGCAGAAGGATTTTTGTATAATAGTTTAACAGCTCGCCTAAAATTATCACCTAGATTAATCTTTTTCAGCACTTCCTCTAAATATATCCAGTTTACCCTATCAAAAGCTTTTGTAGCATCAAGAGTAAAAACTGCTAAGGGAAGAGATGCTAATGTGGCCATGTCTATTGCACCGATAAGATCATAAGTCAATTCGTACAGTTGCCTTCCCTTTACGAATCCCTTCTGGTCCACATGCAAAATGTTATTTGCGACTCCACCCAATCTATTTGCAAGCACAGATGTAAAGATTTTGTAATCTGTGCTAAGAATTGAGATTGGCCTGTATGACCCACAACTTGTTGCAGGTTTACCCGGTTTTAAAATCAAAGTTATGGAGGCCCTATCCCAAGATGCAGGAGGTAAGGCACCATCCAATAGGATACTGTTAAACAGGTCTGTTAAGTAAGAAAGAGTTGTTGGGCAAATTAGTTTATATATTTCGGAGGGTAGCCCATCGGGTCCTGCAGCCTTGCCTTTTTTACTTTTAGAGATGGCAGAGCTTACTTCCTCCTGTGTAATAGGGCAATCTAAGGCATCCCTTTGTTCTAAATTTAAGGTCGGGAGAGAGATACCAGATAACCAGTCCCTTGCTTGGCTCGGTTGTACCCTCTTATCCTCTTGATATATTTCAGAGAAGAAGCTTCTAAAAGCTCCACTGATTTCCTCATCTGTAGAGTATAATACTCCATCCTTACAGATGGAACTAACATTGTTTCGGACCCTATCTGTCTTAGACTTCCAGGCCAGGAGCTTCCCGGCACCTTCCCCATATTCGAAATGGGCCAACTTGCTAGCCTCCCATCTCTCTAAAACCCGAGCATTCAGAACTGAGGAGAGATCTCCTTTTAAGACTGTTAATCTGTCTTGCAGCTCCACTAAGGGGGACCCTGATGCTACCGGGTTTGAATCAATCTCTTCTTGAAGCCCTGCGATCTCTAATTCAAGAGAGGCTACTGCATCCCTGTAGGTCTTGTTTTTATATGCCGATAGATTGGTTAAATAACCCCTTAGTGTGGCTTTGAAAGCGTCCCAGGTAATCCCAGGTAAGGCAGACCCCTGATTGATCTCCCAGAAGGACTTAATTTCCTGATTTAATGCTTCTATGATATTGGGTGAAGCAAGAATTGATCTATCAAAAGACCAATTTCTTAGAGAGGGCCTAGAAGCAGCCTCAAGTTCAAGAAGGATGGCTGTGTGATCAGAAAGATGAAAAGGTAAATGAGAGATTGATTTTACCTGTTTTACCAAAATATGACTAATCAAAATGAAGTCTATCCGAGACTGGTGATGAAATTTATAGTTCTTAAATGTGACCCCCCTTTGAGACCCATGAAGTGCCCTCCAGATGTCAATATAATTCAATGCTTTCATATTATTTAACAAAAACATCCTAGTTTTAGATAGAGTTTTAGCCCTATTGGAGGATGACTTATCCAATACTGGATCCAGAACTATGTTATAATCGCCTGCTAGGATAACGGGCACTGGGAATAGATATAGTTGCGAAAATAATGTGGTCAAAACTGATGGATCGTCCTGGTTTGGGCCATAATATCCTACTATCGTAAAAGGTGTACCCAGGATAATAACTGAAGCTATTGCCCATCGACCATAAGAATCTACCTGTTTAGAAATTAGCCTTGCCCTAATAGATTTTTTAAAAAGAATGGCCACCCCCCTGATATGCGAGGTTTGTGATGTAATGACCCCAAAATCTATCCATTTGTTCTTACTCAACAGGTTTTGCATTTCGTTTTCTGCCAAATGTGTCTCCTGGAGCACTAATACTTGCGCAGCAGAATCTCGAAGATATTGCATGATGATGTTTCTTCTTGGCGTAGTCCGAAGACCATTAGTGTTCCAGGATAAAATGCGTAGGTTATGCATTATATTGGAAGAAAATTACCAGGACCGAGGGCCAATACTGCCAAACAATGGTAGATGAGCTATATAGATTCATGTCTTTCCCCTCCAAGAAATGCTTTAAAGGACGTTTAAGAGGACAGTTTTTACTTCCCCCCCCTAATCCCCCTCCCCCCCAGACCCCCCGCCCACGGGAAACCCCCACTCTATCTATCTGGACTCACCATAGAGATAGCACACCGCTATGGACCCCTGCCACCACCAACCACGTTCCAAAATTTGGAGGGAAGACCTAAGTGGAATAAAGTGAGAAATTGAGCCCTAAGTGAATGTAAATCTTATTACCCACTTTATCCCACTTTATCAGAAATGTATTTACCGATACTAAAATGTTCCACCTATTTTTTGTTTGTTTACTTTTTTCCTTTCCCTTCCTTTCTTTTTCTTTTTCTTTTCCCCCTTTCTCCTTTTTTCCCCCTTTTTCCCCTCTTCCATTTATTTTAATTTTTTTTTCTCTTTTTTTGTTCCCCTTTATCTTCTCCTTTTTCTTTGATCTCGGCCTGCCCAAGATCATTTCACTGTGTACTATGTATCTCATAGATGTTCTATTTAGAGTATTTTGAACTCTTTATGTCAGTATAGATAAAGATTCTGAACCTTTTAACAAATATTTAACAGAGTCAAAATTGGCTTTAGCAGGCCAAAAGTAAACTCTCCAGAAACCAGGCAAGGGAAGGGAGAGAAATAACTAGTATGAAGCCAAAAACAGATAGTATAGGAATGGTTGCTTGTGTGGTAAGCCCAGGAGAAAGTTTGCTGGGAATCAAGGATTTTGTGTGCTAAATATGCTCAATATCCTTGAGTTCAGACTCACAGAATCTTTCTAGCTTGGGATTGTTCCAGATGAGGTGAAGTAGGGAATCTGTGTTCCAATACCCTCTCCAGTAGAGCGCAGACCTCCCGTGGAGTCACACATGCCGTACCAGCATGTGACTAGCTTTGTCATGATTTTTCTAACGACCGACCACCTAGTTGGAACCAAATCTTCCCATTCTTTATTT